>NC_057805.1:34345013-34425646 GCF_018294505.1 Triticum aestivum
GCCTCCGCGCTCCGCCACCGGCGCCGCCCCTCGCCGCGCCTCCGCCGCCGTCGCCGGCTGCCCCGGAACCAAACGCGTCCCGGAACCAAACGCGTCGTCCCGCGCCCGGATCCCTCCGTCCCGCACCGTCCCGTCCACGTTCTTCGCGGGGTATAATTTTCTGCTAAATCCCTAAGTTTTCTGCATTATGTACCCATATTCATCATACCATATATTTATGTGTGCTGCTCCGTTTTGGGCGTGTAATATATCTAAATGTTCATCATGTGATGTTCTTCATTTTGTTCCATTGCGCCATGCTTGTTTGAGGTTATGTTGATGCCCTAATCATCGTTGCAAGAGTGTTATATGCTGTTAACTGCTGTCTGTTATCAGAACTTGGTGATTTGTCTTTTTCATTGCATTTTGTGTGTGCATCCTATGAGCATGATCTCTACATGTATTTTGATCTACATCATGCCATCTTTTCTAGGGTGCTTGACTTGTATATTTGTGATCTATGTGGTGACTAGCACAAGCATCCAAAGTAGCCTCCATGATATTTGTGATCTGCTAAGTCTGAGTCTGTTATATTTTGTTGCCATATAAACCTGCTGCTACAAGTCATTCTATGCATGATCTGGAGATGTTCACTAAGGATATTTTGTTGTTGGTGTTATGCTCCGTCCATCCATGCCCTTGGTTGCATTTATAGCCTGCTATAGGTTGTTGTGATCGTACTCTCAATTTGCTAAATAATGTTTCTGTCAGCGTGTTAACATGAAGTTCGTTGTTGCCATGTGTTTTTCTAGTGATCCATGTATCCTATGACTATGCTATTGCCATTCTTAGCTTCATAATAATGCCTTCTTACTGTTGGTTACCTTGCCATGCCATGTAATGCTCTTTGGTGAGTGGTTCAAGCTCACCTACATGCCTACTTATCGTTATTCCTGCCATGCTCTGTTTTTCTTCTAGGCCTGAATCTGTCATATAACTTGCTATGTTTACATGGGTGCCATCATATCTTCTGTATCTTTTTGTCTCGTGATCAGTAAGGGACTTTTGTTCTATGCAATTAGTAGATTCATGCCATGCCTTTTGTTGCCATTATATGTTCCTGTATCATGTTGTTTCATAGCTCTAAACTTTGCAACCTGATGTTTTTTCTGCCATGTCCAGTGATTTCTGCTAAGTCTGTGAAACTGTTATTATTTGCAATCTTGGCATGTCCTTTTGAGCATGTTCTAGTGATTTCTGGAGATAGCTCAGTGTTCATGTTTTGTTATGCTTTACCTGTACATCATGTCCATGCCTTTTGTTTTCATGTTTTGTTATGCTTTACTTTGTTGCATCCTTGTTTTGAGGTGTTTGCTTGATGTTTGTATGTATTTTGCATCAATGCCATGTTTAACTTGTTTTGCTCATATCTTCTAGGCCGTAGCTCCGAATCTAATGAACTTTATATGTAACTTGACTAGAATTTCGTGTAGATTGTTTTGGTGCATATTAACTTGCTGTTTAACAACTTGAACATAAGGTTTATTAAGATCTGGACCAATTTCGAAATTTGCATATAAGGACTTACCGGAATAGTTATATGTTGTTTCCGGCCTCATTTAACCTTGCTTTGTTGTGTTGTTCTTGTATGCATCATCTCTTGCCATGAGTAGCTTCATGTAGCCTTATCATGCATCATACTTGGTTGAGCATCATGCCTTGTTCATGTGTGGTGTGTTTACCTTGTTGTGTGCTCCTTCTCGATAGTTCCCGTGTCGTTGCGATCGTGAGGATTCGTTCGTCTTCGTGGCTTCATCTTCTTCATGGGCTCATTTTCTTCCTAGCGGGATTTCAGGCAAGATGACCGTCACCTTGGATCTCATTACTATCATTGCTATGCTACTTGCTTCGTTCTATCGCTTTGCTGTGCTACCTATTCACTTGCTCTTCGAGCCGCCCAAATTGCCATGAAACCACCTCTATCCTTTGTCACCCTTCCTAGCAAACCGTTCTTTGGCTATGTTACCGCTTTGCTCAGCCCCTCTTATAGCGCTGCTAGTTGCAGGTGAAGATGAAGATTGCTCCATGTTGGATTATGATTATGTTGGGATATCACAATATCTCTTATTTAATTAATGCATCTATATACTTGGTAAAGGGTGGAAGGCTCGGCCTTATGCCTGGTGTTTTGTTCCACTCTTGCCGCCCTAGTTTCCGTCATACCGGTGTTATGTTCCTTGATTTTGCGTCCCTTACGCGGTTGGGTGATTTATGGGACCCCCATGACAGTTCGCTTTGAATAAAACTCTTCCAGCAAGGCCCAACCTTGGTTTTACATTTGCCTCACCTAGCCTTTTTCCCTTGGGAGTCGCGCATCCTGAGGGTCATATTTATTTTACCCCCCCCGGGCCAGTGCTTGTCTAAGTGTTGGTCCAAACTAGAGCACCGTGCGGGACCATCCCTTGGCAATTTGGGTTACGTCGGTACCTGTACGCTTAGCTCATCCGGTGTGTCCTGAGAACGAGATACGTGCGACTCCTATCGGGGTTGTCGACACATCGGGCGGCTTTGCTGGTCTTGTTTTACCATTGTCAAAATGTCTTGTAACCGGGATTCCGAAACTGCTCGGGTCTTCCCGGGAGAAGGAATGTCCTTCGTTGACCATGAGAGCTTATAATGGGCTAAGTTGGGACACCCCTGCAGGGTATTATCTTTCAAACGCCGTGCCCGCGGTTATGTGGCAGATGGGAATTTGTTAATATCCGGTTGTAGAGAACTTGACACTTGACTTAATTAAAACGCATCAACCGCGTGCGTAATCGTGATGGTCTCTTTTCGGCGGAGTCCGGGAAGTGAACACGGTTTCTGGGTTATGTTTTACGTAAGTAGGAGTTCAGGATCACTTCTTGATCATTGCTAGTTTTCACGACCATTCCGTTGCTTCTCTTCTCGCTCTTATTTGCGTAAGTTAGCAACCATACTTGCTTAGTCGCTGCAGCAACCTCACCACTTTACCCCTTCCTTACCCTCTAAGCTTTCCTAGTCTTGATACCCATGGTAATGGGATTGCTGAGTCTTCGTGGCTCACAGATTACTACAACACCGGTTGCAGGTACAGGTTTTGCGATGATCATGACGCGAGAGCGAGGTAACTTGTTTTGGACTCCTTCTGCTTCTTCTTCGATCAGGGGATAGGTTCCAGGTCGGCAGCCTGGGCTAGCAGGGTGGATGTCGTTTGAGCTTCTGTTTATGTTTCTTCCGTACTCGGATGTTGATCATGTGTTTGATGTATTGATGTATTCTTGCGGCATTTGTATGCCTTGTATGTATCCCCAACTATTATGTAATGTTGATGCAATGATATCCACCTTGCAAAAGCGTTTCAATATGCAGGTCTATCCTTGGTGGGACCTTCGAGTTCCTCGCGGATAGGGTCGCATATTGGGCGTGACATCCTGGCCCGCCGCCTCCAGCCCCTCAGCAGCCGGCTGTTCGACCAGCAGTCGGAGCCATTCAAGATGAGTTCCCAGATGAGCACGCCGCCTACGTCGTCTTCACAAGCCAAATTGAAGACAAGCGCAGTCGGCGCCGACAGCACCAAGAAGTCAACGCGGTCGCCTCCAGCAACCCCGAGTTCATGCATTGGTCTAAGAAGCCTATCAGCTGGAGCCGGGCCGATCACCCAGAGGTGATGTCGTCTCCCGGCTCTTATGCAATTGTGTTGGACGCCACCCTCGCGACAGAAAGGCGAGCTGCCCGTTTCTCCCGTGTGCTGATTGATGGTGGAAGCAGCATCAACATACTGTACCGCGACACCATGGAGAAGTTGAACATCAAGACAAATCAACTCATGCCAAGCCGGACTGTGTTCCATGGCATCGTACCCGGCCTGTCCTGTTCCCCAATCGGCAAGATCAAGATGGATGTTCTCTTCGAAGACAAGGATCACTTTCACCGAGAAGCGATCTGGTTTGAAGTAGTGGATCTAGAGAGCCCTTACCATGCCTTGCTTGGCCGACCTGCCCTGGCCAAGTTCATGCTGTGCCCCACTACACCTACCTCAAGATGAAGATGCCGAGTTCAAAGGGGATCATCACCATAGCCGGAGACTACAAGAAGTGCACCGAGTGCGCTGCAGCCAGCAGTCGGCTCGCCGAGTCCCTCGTGATCGCTGAAGAGAAGAAGATGCTGGACCGAGTCGTGGCCATGGCCGGCAAGCAGCCGGCCCTGTCCCCCAACCCCAAGGAATATGATGCTCGGGGCTCCTTCCAGTCGGCCAAGGAAACAAAGAAGATACCTCTAGAGCCGGAGAACCCGGAGAGGTTTGCTGTCATTGGTGCAAACCTGGACAGCAAATAGGAAGGCGAGCTCGTCGACTTCCTCCGTGAGAATCGGGACATCTTTGCATGGTCCCCAAAGGACATGCCGGGTGTTCCGCAGGATTTCATCGAGCACAAGCTACACGTCCGAGCAGACGCAAAACCAGTCAAGCAACCTCTCTTCCGACTGTCAGAAGAGAAGGGAAGGATCGTAGGAGAAGAGATAGCCTGGCTCCTGGCAGCCGGCTTCATTATGGAGGTGTTTTTTCCATAATGGCTTGCCAACCCGGTCTTGGTGTTGAACAAGAACAATAAATGGCGTATGTGTATAGATTACACCAGCCTCAACAAAGCCTGCCCCAAAGATCCGTTTGCCTTACCACGAATCGATCAAGTGATAGACTCCACAGCCGGATGCGAGCTGTTGAGTTTCTTGGATGCTTACTCAGGCTACCACCAGATCAAGTTGGATCCAGCCGACCGCCTGAAGACCGCCTTCATCACACCATTCGGAGCTTTCTACTACCTGACTATGACATTCGGCTTGAGAAATACCGGTGCCACTTTTCAGCGTTGCATGCAGAAATGCCTCCTCAAGCAACTCGGCAGAAATGCCCACGTCTATGTAGACGATATTGTGGTGAAGACGGAGAAGCGCGGTACCCTACTGGAAGACCTCAGAGAAACATTTGCCAACTTGCGCCGATTTCAGATCAAGCTCAACCCTGAGAAATTTGTGTTCGGAGTACCAGCCAGCCAGCTTCTAGGCTTTTTGGTTTCCGAACACGGCATTGAGTGCAACCCAGTGAAGATCAAGGCCATAGAGAGAATGGAGATTCCTACCAAGCTGCGAGACGTTCAGAAGTTTACCAGGTGCCTGGCCTCCCTAAACCGCTTTATCAGCCGGCTAGGGGAGAAGGCTCTCCCCCTGTACTGACTCATGAAGAAGTCCACCCACTTCGAGTGGAACGACCAAGCAGACCAAGCTTTCCACGAGTTGAAGAAGATGCTGACCACACCGCCTGTCCTGGCAGCACCGACTGAGAAAGAGCCCATGCTCCTTTACATTGCTGCGACAAGCCGAGTGGTCAGTAAAGTTATCGTGGTCCAACGCCCAGAAGAAGGTCGGGCTCAGTTAGTCCAGAGGCCGGTATATTATTTGAGCGAAGTACTGTCCACCTCGAAGCAAAACTACCCGCACTACCAGAAGATGTGCTATGGAGTGTACTTTGCCGCCAAGAAGCTGAAGCCCTACTTTCAAGAGCATCCCATCACGGTCGTATGCACTGCCCCGCTTGTCAAGATCATAGGCAGCCGGGATGCATCCGGCCGCGTGGCTAAGTGGGCCATTGCGCTGGCTCTTTACACGATCTTCTACCAGCCCCGCACCGCCATCAACTCCCAAGCATTGGTCGATTTCCTTGTCAACTGGGCCGAGACCCAGTACCTACCGTCGGCTCCCGACTCCACTCAATTGCGGATGCACTTCGATGGATCCAAGATGCGCACCGGCTTGGGAGCCGGCATCGTCCTCACCTCTCCCAAGGGCGACAAACTCAGATACACATTGCAAATTCATTTTGCCGCCTCCCACAATGTGGCCGAGTACGAGGCGCTCATACACGGGCTCCGGCTAGCCAAAGAACTCAGCATACGCCGGATCTTGTGTTACGGCGACTCGGATTTGGTGGTCCAGCAGTCATCTGGCGACTGGGACGCCAAGGACGCAAACATGGCGAGCTATCGATTCCTCGTTCAGCAAATCAGCGGATACTTTGAAGGATGCGAGTTCCTCCACATGCCACGAGCCGACAACGAGCAAGCAGATGCCCTGGCACGGATCGGCTCCACCCGACAAGCTATCCCAACCGGCGTCTCCCTCCGACGTCTCCTCAAACCGTCTATCAAGCCGTCTCCAGAATCAGACACCATCTTTGTACCGCCTGCCCTTGATGCAGTCGGATCCGACTTGGGGAACCCAGCAGGCGGCTCGGGGACTTCGACAGGCGGCCCGGGGACTGCCGTAGTCGCACCCGGCTCGGGGACTTCAGAACCCGGCCCGGGGACTGCAGCAGTCGCCCCGGGGACTGCAACGACACAACATGCGATGGACGACTCCAACTCTTCACCACCCAACCCACTCACCCGGGTCACAGTAGCCGTACTGACAATAGAAGAAGTCACAGCTCCATCATGGGCCCAGCCCATCCTCAACTTCCTAGTAAATAGAGAGCTGCCGACTGATGAGATCTTCGCAAGACTAGTTCAACGCCAAGCCGGAGCATACGCAATAATAAATAGAGAACATGTTAAGCGTAGCGTCACTGGAGTCTTCCAGCGCTGCGTTGAGCTAGAGAAGGGCATAGTAATCCTCAAGGATATCCACCAAGGCGAATGCGGCCACCACGCGGTGTCAACATCACTTGTCGCCAAAGCTTTCTGCCATGGTTTCTTCTGGCCGACTGCTTTGGAAGACGCCAAGGAATTAGTCAAATGCTGCAAAGGGTGCCAAGTCTTCAGCTCCAAGCAACACCTGCCGGCTTCTGCACTCAAGACCATCCCCCTCACCTGGCCCTTTGCCGTCTGGGGGCTGGACATGGTGGGCCCATTCAAGACGGCCTGCGGCGGCATGACACATCAGCTTGTCGCCGTGGACAAATTTTCACCAAGTGGATTGAAGCGAAGCCAATCAAGAACCTGAACGGGCCGACTGCTGTGACACTCATTGCAGATATCACCACTCAATATGGTATACCACACAGCATCATCACCGACAACGGCACGAATTTTGCCAAGGGAGCACTGGCACGTTTCTACGCGACACAGGGCATCCGACTGGACTTAGCGTCCGTTTCCCACCCGCAGTCAAACGGCCACGTCGAGCGAGCAAACGGCCTCATCCTCTCCGGCATCAAGCCCCGACTGGTCGTACCACTGGAGCGTTCGGCCGGCTGCTGGCTCGATGAGCTGCCGGCTGTCCTCTGGAGTCTGCGTACTACCCCGAACAACTCAACCGGCTTCACTCCTTTCTTCCTTGTATATGGTCCCGAGGCTGTCATCCCAACTGACATCGAGTTCGACTCGCCTCGGGTCACCATGTACACGGAGGCGGAGGCCAAGGAAGCGCGAGAAGACGGTGTCGACCTGCTGGAAGAGGGTCGGCTGTTAGCACTCAGCTGGTCCGCCATCTACCAGCAGGGTTTGCGCCGCTACCACAACCGGAAGGTCAAGCCAAGATCCTTCCAAGAGGGCGATCTTGTGCTCCGGCTGATCCAGCGAACAGCCGGCTAGCACAAGATCTCGGCCCCTTGGGAAGGCCCATTCGTCATCAGCAAGGCCCTAGGCAACGACTCCTACTACCTGATCGACACACAGAAGCCGAAGGCACGCAAGAGGGATGATTCCGGCAAGGAGTCGGAACGACCATGGAACGCCAATCTCTTGAGAAGATTTTACAGTTAAAAGCAGTATGTATCACGCTACCTTTTTGTATTAAGTACAAGACAACGGCCCCCCCGAGGCGCACTCGGGGACTACCCTCTTTTATCTATGAATGACGAGTGTCATACCTATGAATGTACTATTACATTTGATTTTCTATCTGGCACCGGGTTCGACTAGTCGGCCCGGGGACTGGCCGCCTTGAGTTATATTAAAGTTCTACCTGCAGTTAGACAAGTAGTGTGCCGGCACCCGAGCCCTCTCTTATTGAAAGTCGCAGCTCGAAGAACCGACTGTTCGACTGGCAAGAGCCAAAGGCAGGAAAGGATGCCCACACGAAAAACGACTAAGGACTAATGAACCTATATAACACAAGCCGGCCTCCCACCACACGTACCGGCTGTCAGAACAGCCGGCTGGCCAGCTTCCCATTCACTTCGCTACAATCCAAGAAAGCTAGAGTACTTGCCCTCCCAACCGGCCAAGCACTTCTCCAGGCACAGACTGCAGAGCAGCTGTCTGGCTGGGAAGGCGGCAACCAAGGGAGGGCGGCAAAGGAAACAACCAAAGGATGAAAAGCAAGAACAATGGGAAGCCAAACAGATGCATGATTATATTTACACATAAGGCCTTCAACAGGCCGGCAGTCAACTTAATTTGAATACACCCCAAGTGGGTGGAACTACGCAAACTTAACAAAATATTGTTCGAAGAGCAATAAACAGGAAAGCAAAGGCGGCGGATCAGACTAAGGGCGCAACAGGCGAGCCGGGCTGGTCGGTGGAGACGGCAGTGCCAGCTGGAGGAGTGGCCGGCTGGCGAGTCTCAGCTTGATCATCGCCGGCTGCAGGCGGCGCGCTCGCATGCGCCTCGTTGCTCGAGGCACGATCAAGTTGAGGCTGGCCAGTTACTCCACCGTCTGGCACGGCGTCTTCACCATCCTCTCCCTCCTCCTCTTCGCCCTCGTCGCTAGAGTCGATCTCCTCCGCCGAGTCCTCACCATCCACCGGGTTCAGCCCGAACCACTCCTCTGGCTGAGCAATGCCCTTATCATCCACCTCATGAGCAAAGGCGCTGGTGTCGGTGTAGTCGGCGATTGCCAAAGCGCGCTGGATGATAGCCGGCCGCACCGCCTCCAACTCCTTGTCAGCCTCGTGCCGCCAGGTGGCCAGCTGGTCCAAGCTCAACTCGAGATACCAGGCTTTGACGAACTCCAACGCCCGCCTAGCGCCGGACCGAGCTGCAGAAGCCTTCCAGGCCTCGAAGCGGCCAACCGCTACCTCCAGCCAGTCGGAAGTATGACTGGGGGTACGAGGAACCCCCTCGCCAGGCCAGAGGGCAGCAAGCACTTGCGCCCCAACGCGCTGAAGACGGCGGAGCATGCGGTGATCCGGCTGGAGGCGAGCTTGGATCGCCAGAAGCTCCTCCTCAAGCAACCGACGAGCATTCGACGCGATCTCCACACCGGCTTGCCTTCGTGCCTCGCGGTGGGCCTCGACGACATGCTTGGCGGCGGTAGAGTAACCAGGGAAGTACTCTGCACAAGAAAGAAAGAGAAAAACACAAAGTCAGAGAATGGACTAAATGGCAAGCGGCAAGCAAGAAACGAAGAAGAGGGCGGCCTACCGTCGACCAAGTCTTCGATCTGGCCGTAGCCGCTGATCAGCGACTACCTTGCCTCAGCCCAGCTCGCCGCCTCGGTCTCGTACTCGGCTTGAAGGGCGGCCTCGCTGTCCTGCACCGCCTTCAGGGCCGCCTTAGGGCTCTCCTCCTGGTCGGCCAGCCTCTTGACCAGGCGGTCACGCTCCTGAACCAAGGCGTCAATCTTGGCCTCCTTTGCGCGAAGGGCGGTCTGGGTCCCACCCAGCTGCTCCCTCAGGCTGGCATTGGCCTCTGCAGATATGGCAAAGAAGAAAAAAGCAATAAGAAAGAAGTCGTCAGGAAAGATCCGACCCGACTTCTCAGCAGTCGGCCCGAATCTCGGGGACTACACCCAGTGGGTGCGCTGACGCGCCCCCACGTGAGATAAAAGAGGAAGCACTTACTCCGGCTCTCAGTTAGATCAGTAGTCTTCTGGGTCAGCTCCCGAGCTTGGAAGTTGAAGGCAGTCGCACGGAGATTGTGGTAGTCCTGCATGTAGGACAGAGAAGCGAACAAGAGCAAGATAAGCAATCAAAGTCTTCCAAGAAGTTCCAAGCCGCCTGCTCAGCAGCCGACTCGGAACTCGGGGACTACACCCAGTGGGTGCGCTGATGCGCCCACTCGGAAGAAATCAAGATCAAGAAACAAAAAAGCAGGAACACTCACCCAAATGGCCGCCCATGTCGTGAGGAACTCGTCATTGTACTGCCTCAGCACGAAGGCCTGGGCCTGAAGCCGGTTCCGGACTTCCTGCGCCACCACGTTCACCACGGCCGTCCCGCCACCCGGCGTCCACCCCGAGCTAGCACTGGCTGTCTCCAGATCCTGGGTCGACGAGCTAGAGCCCGCGGCCTTCTGCGGGTCTGGCGCCGAAGTCGCCTTCCCGCGCGCTGGCGTGATGACGATCGGACCACCAGGTGTGTCTTCGCAGCCTGCTCACCTCCAGCCGGCCGCGCGGGCGGCGCGTCAAGTCGGCCGCCTTGGTCCGCCCCAGTGGGCGATGGAGGTGCCGCCACCCTCTCCCAGACGACGACGTCATCCTCCTCCCTCTCCATCCCCGGCAGGTCGCCACCGGCTTCCTCCGACGGGGGCTCCGGGATCTCGGGCGCCGCGACACGCAGGGGGGTGACAAGCAATGCCCCCTCCGCTGCCGCTGCGGCTGCAGCCTCCGCCTGAGCCTTGGCCGCCACGCCGGCTTGTGCCTTCGCCGACTCCTCCGCCATCTCTTGCGCCGCCTTGGCAGCGGCCACCCTCAGCTCCTCCGCCTCCCGCTCCTCCCGCGCCTCCCGCGCGTTCCGCTCCGTTGCCGCCTGAAGCTCGGCACGGGGGTCCACGCGGCGGATGTTTGTGGATCCTCCCGCCGATCCAACCACGGAGGCGGCAGCGATCCGCTCAAGAGAGAGCGGAGACCTGCTTGATAAGATAAGACAAGGATTCATAAATCGACAAGAAAAGAAGAAGGAATATGCAAGAGAATCAACACTTACGCTGAAACCGTTTGCGGCTGCATCACCACCTTGCGGAAGCGGGCCGCCTTCGCGGCTGCCTCGTCCCGCCTGGTCGCCGCCACCCCGCCCTTGGGCTTCTTTGGCCGACTGCCGAACAAGCCTGACGCGGCCCGACGCTTCTGCGTGCCGCGTCGAGCAGGCGGCACGGCGGATGAACCCGCACCATGGTCGGACGCCGGCTGGCGGCGCGGGACGATTTCCGCCTCGTCGTCATCCGGCCAGTCGTCGAAGCTGGCTCCAAGCCCGGAGCCGCCTGCTTCGCCGCCTGCTTCACCGCCTCCTGCCTCGGTGTTATCGTCCATGGCGGCCGCCCCCAAGTCGGGGTCCTCCAAGTCATGCTCCGCCCGGTCGGGGAGAAATTGGCGATCCGCCCCCGCTGTCCAGGCCGCAGGTCGAAGGAGAGGGCTCTGCCAAGACGTGTCGACTGGTGAGAGTCGTCCAAGAAACACTTGGTGACAAAATTAAAGAAGAGAAGATAAAGAAAGCATACCATAGGCGGGGGATTGGCACGGGAGTACGGCTCCTTGCCAAACTGCCACTCTGCGGAGAGCTTGCAGTTCACGAGATAGTTCACCATATGAGCCACCTCGTCATGAGGCATCTCCTTGGTGCACATCCGACTCGGATCGAGTTGGCCGCTCATTTGACTGATCAAATGAGGGCGGCCTTGAAGTGGGAGCACCCAGCGCACCACTAAGACGGCCAGCAGGTCGGACCCAGTCAGGCCCTCCGACTGGATCATTACCCGGAGTCGGGCGATGGCGGCAGCTCCAGCCGGCGACAGCGTCCTGGCCCGATAGGACCACTGGGGCCGCCTCCCAGCCGACGGGCCAGCTACATAAGCCGGCAAATTGACGTAGTCGCCTTGCGGGGCGACGTTCTTCACGTAGAAGTACGATTTCTTCCAGAGCTTCACCGACTGGATCATCGTGATGGCAGGGAAGGGGTTGTCGGCTGCCGGCCTCCGCACCGCGATGAAGGCGCCGGTCTGAGCCGGCACACCCTGCATGTGGGTGCCAAGCTTGGATTGGAAGAATTCCCCCCAGAGCTCGAGGGTGGGAAGGACGCCGAGGAAGCCCTCGCACAGAGTGACGATGGCGGATAGCAGCACCACCGTGTTTGGAGTGAGGTGGTGCGGCTGGAGCTGATAGAATTCGAGGAAGGAGCGGAAGAAGGCGCTCGCGGGCAGGCCGAGGCCGCGCAGGAAGTGCGAGCGGAAGATTACCCGCTCGCCTTCCTCCGGCGCCGGTGTGATCTCCTTCTTCGGTGCGAGACGGACCCGCACCTGGTCCTCGCCAGGCATCCGTCGCGTCTTGCGGAGGAAGTCGATGTGGTCCGCCTGGACGTTGGAGCAGTCCCAGTCTCCGCTGTGCTGCATGACGGCAAGAAGCTGGCGAGAAAGGGCGCGGCGACGGCGAAATCACGGCCTCACGGCGGCGAAGCTGCGGGGTAGTGCGAAGACTAGAGGGACGGTGCCGCGGCGAAGGGTTGCTGCGGCGGAGAAGGAAAGGAAGAAAATGGCGGAGCGAGGGGAGCGTGCGAGCGCCTGCCGTTCCCCCTCCTCCCCCTACTTATAGCCTCATGCGGCGAAGCCGAGGAGGCGAGGCGTGGGGGGAACGTGGGATTAACTGCACCCACTCCCCCACGTTCCGCGATTATTGCGCCCTAACGACGTGCAGAAACTGCCGCCGGAAGGCGTGCGGCCCACTTTGGGCCACAGAGAATCCGCGCCTGGGCCTAGGCGTGGGAGTGATGGGCCCCCGGCCTACGGCGACGTCCCGTCGCGCGCGTGGGCTGGCAGGCTTTTTACAGCCGGAGGGTGCCACGTGGTACGCGGGCGGCGAGCGGCCGGCCCGCAACCCGGCGTGCGCACCAACCGACTCCCGCCTTCAGACTTCAAAATCTCGCCAAGACGGCGTACCCAACCGTAGCCGGCTCCTAGCTGGTGGCTCTTCAAGATAAGCTGACCGAGCTTCTCGTCCTCTTCTTAGCCTCGAAGCCCAACTAGCTTCGGGGCCTACTGTCAGAGTAAATGGCCATGGGTAGCCTAACCGACTCCCCCTGGCTCTTTGAAAAATTATCAGGCTGATCGGGCCTTCAAGCATCCAAAACACAGGGCCGCCTTCCCCTGGTCGGCTATCTCATAGGCCGACTACCGGAAGGCGACCCGACCTCCAAAACCTTCCCGAAGATAACCATAAGATGGCCGACTCCCAGAAGCCGGCCATGAGTAGGCCGACTCCCAGAAGCCGGCCATGAGTAGACCGACTCCCAGAAGCCGGCCACAAGAAGACCGACTCCCGGAAGCCGGCCAAGACTGCACCCACCAGGGCTGCACCCACATAACGGTGATAAGACGGGGCGTGGCCACAGTACAGCCTGCCACCCCCGAATCCTGGAGCATGCATGGCCACAGTGCGCCGGACGGGTCAACCATCCCCCGTCCGGCGCGGCACTGTTGCCATGTTGACCGTGATGTCACCCACGACAGGCGCCAGTACGGCCCGCGAGCGGCAGGCCCCTTCAGCCAGAGAGACGCTCGAAGGCGGCCAGGCGTCCCCTATTCGGCCTAAGGCTTAGCCGACTCCAAATAGTCGGCTACCTCCCTCCCTCGAAGTATGTGCATCATTAAGGAGATAAGACGAGGTGAGGCTACAGTGAGAGCCCGCCCGGCGGCGGCACTGTAGCCACGCTTACCTCGACAAAGCCCTCATCATCAGGGGCGAGGCAATAGTAACCAGCCACCGACAAGGTCTCCAGGCGGTGGGGCCGGCCTGTCGGCCAAGAGGCCGGCAGCCAGCGGGACCCACCAGCCGGCGGGCCCCAACAGCCGGCGGAGAAGCCGGCGAGCACAGACACTGACGGCTGGGACCCGCACCCAGCCGGATTACCATTGTATCCCTGGGGGGCAGGCCTATATAAACCCCCCAGGGCACCCATGCAAAGGTTTGATCTCTGAGATAGTTTTATACACCACGTAGAGGGAAGAGGAGAGCTAGCCTTGCCTTTCTTCCTCCTCTAGCCAAACAGCTCAAGGACACTTGTAGCCACTTGTGTTGATCTAGTGATCATGCGGAGACCCCGCAGAGCAGGACTAGGGGTGTTATCTCCACGGAGAGCCCCGAACCTGGGTAAGATTCGCCGGCGTGCATGTCTTCGCCTTATCCCATTTCCAGGCACCGGCGATGTCTTACTTGCTCCCACAATGATAAGCCACCCATTGGCATATGTCGCACCTACCACCCGACAAAGCCCCTAGCCCCCTCGTCTTGGTGGTGGTCGCCGTTCCTCCTTGGCGGTGGCGGCAGCGGGGGAAGACCGGCATTGCCCTGAGGGCGGTCCTCACGAGGCTGGGCTCTCCAGGCGCCCTCACGAGGATGATCCTGCCAGCGGTCCTCACGAGGATGGTCATGCCACTCCTGGCGTGGGCCACGGTCGTCCCATCGTCCACCACTGCGTCCTCCTCCATGGCCGTAGCCACGAGGACGGTCCTTGTCCTAGAAGGCAATAAAGACAATCTGGAGATAAAGCGGCTTAGAGCTGCCACGCAACCCGCGAGTTTTTGGACTTGTTCAAGGTCTGTTGGCGTAGCCAATTGTGATAAAGCTCGGATTTTGGCTGGGTTTGCTTCAATTCCTCTGTTGGAAACGATGAAGCCCAGCAGCTTTCCAGCGGGGACGCCGAAAACGCACTTTTCCGGATTGAGCTTAATGTCATACGCGCGGAGGTTGTCGAATGTGTGACGTAAATCGTCTATTAGTGTCTCGACGTGCCTGGTTTTGATGACGACGTTGTCGACATAAGCTTCAACTGTCTTGCCGATCTGTTTCTCCAGGCATGTTTGAATCATGCGTTGGTATGTGGCGCCAGCGTTCTTAAGCCCGAAGGGCATGGTGTTGAAGCAAAATGGCCTATATGGGGTAATGAATGCTGCTGTAGCTTGATCGGACTCCTTCATTTTGATTTGATGGTATCCGGAATATGCATCAAGGAAACACAGTGAGTCGTGTCCTGCGGTAGCATCGATGATTTGATCGATGCGGGGGAGAGGGAAGGGATCTTTAGGGCAAGCCTTGTTGAGGTCCTTGAAATCGACGCACAGGCGCCAGGATTTGTCCTTCTTTGGTAACATCACCAAGTTTGCCGGCCAATCCGGATGTTTTATTTCTCTAATGAATCTGGCCTCAATTAGCTTGGCTAACTCCTCTCCCATGGCTTGCCGTTTGGGTTCGGAAAAGCGCCCCAGTGCTTGTTTGACTGGTTTATATCCCTTTAATATATTGAGACTATGCTCGGCCAGTTTACGTGGGATTCCAGGCATATCGGAAGGGTGCCAGGCGAATATATCCCAGTTTTCGCGAAGGAAATCCCGTAGCGCGGCGTCGACCGTTGGGTCTAGTTGTGCTCCAATAGATGCTGTCTTCTTGGGGTCCGTTGGGTGGACCTGGAATTTGACTATTTCTTCTGCCGGCTTGAAGGAGGTGGATTTGGGTCATTTGTCTAAGATCACATCATCTTTATCCACTGTAGAGCGCAGCACGATTAATTCTTCAGCTGCAAGGGCTTCAGATAATGCCTCAAGGGCCAGGGATGCGGTTTTGTTTTCGGTGCGGAGTGCTATGTCCGGATCACTAACAAGAGTGATTATGCCGTTTGGTTCGGGCATTTTGAGCTTCATATACCCGTAATGATGTATAGCTTGGAAGCGTGTAAAAGTGTCCCGCTCCAGCAGGGCGTGGTATCCGCTGCTGAAAGGAGCCACCTGGAAGGTGATCTCTTCAGATCGATAATTCTTCGGCATGCCGAATACCACATAAAGTGTGATTTTTCCCGCACACCGCGCCTCCCGGCTAGGAATGATTCCTCGGAAGGTCGTGCTGCTTTGCTTGATGCGGCTCGTGTCTATTTCCATTTTGTGGAGTGTATCCTCATAGATGAGGTTTAGTCCGCTGCCGCCGTCCATGAGGACCTTGGTGAGTCTAAAGTTGTCCATGATGGGACTGAGGACTAATGCGGCTGGCGCTCGGACTGTCTTGTATTTTGGTTCGTCACCGGCATTAAAGGTTATAGTCGTGTCGTTCCAAGGGTTTATCGCGGTGATTTACAGACTTTGACGAGGTCGCGGAGTGCCCTTTTGCGCTTACTATTTGAAGCGAATCTCTCGAAGACCGTCAATACTCTGGGGTCGTCGTCTTCTGGAGGGTTTTGCTCTAGGACATTTTTGGTAAGGATGTCCTCACCTCTCTTGGCTACCTGCCGGAGTATCCAACATGCTCTAAGGCTGTGGGTTGGTATGGTGTCCGGTGTTGTGTATTTTGCATGGGCCATCAAGCCATCCCTCCAGAACGGTTCCATGCCGCGTAATGGATTTATGTTTCTTGGCTATTAGACTGGGTGTGTCATGGGAATGTGCCCTTTTCGCCTGGACCAGCGGTTGAGTTTGGGCTGATGGCCCCCAACAAGCTGCCTGATCCTTCCAAGTGCTTTCCATTGTGCTGTACTTCTGTACGATATTTGCCAAGTCAGTGAAGTGTAGTATACGGCAGCGATTAACGGCATTGAGGATTCCTTCGTTCATGAAATTGTTGCAGAATGCAAATATCGCGTCCTCGTCGTGGCAATCTTTAACCTTATCCTTGACAAGGAGGAACCTGGCCCAGAAGTGGTGGACCGTTTCCTAAGACTGTTGTTGTATGCTCATGAGAGCGCTTATGTCTGGGTGGGTGGGTGGAATTGAATTCGGACCCTGACCCGGTCGATGATCCGGAGTTTGAAGGTTTTCCGGGCTCGACAGTCCGGGTCTGGAGTATCTTCTGGTTGCCTATGCCCGCCGTTCGATTCTATGTTCAGAAGGCCGGTCACCTCTTTTTGCTGGTGGGTGTCCAGCCCTGCGGGGTCGGTGATCCGGACATAGTCCGTCTTTAGTATAGGGGAAGAGTTGATGCCTTGCTCCTCGACTACTGCTATCTGGTGAGTGACCGGTGGAGATTTGACTCTCTTCGGTCGGGTTTAGGCCCGATTCGATCGTAATCTGTGGCGATTCCCAGGGCGGCCATGCGATCAAGGAGCTCGTTTAAAGACAAAAACTGCGCCGGATCCATCTGCTTGTAGTGTTTGGAGTCGATACAAAGGGGATTTCGATGGCCCGAGAAGTCATCGTTGGCTTAACAGCCGAACGGGCGGTCATGGTAAAGCCGCCCAGCCGGAGGGTTTGGCCTGGGGCCAATTCTCCTCCGGCGGTGAAATTGTCTTTAAAGACGAGGCGAGTCATCGATCCTGTCGTCGACGGCACAGTGGAACTCTCAATGAAAGCACCAATGTCGGTGTCAAAACCGGCGGATCTCGAGTAGGGGGTCCCGAACTATGCGTCTAAGGTCGATGGTAATAAGAGACAAGGCACACGATGTTTACCCAGGTTCGGGCCCTCTCTATGGAGGTAATACCCTACTTCTTGCTTGATTGATCTTGATGAATATGAGTATTACAAGAGTTGATCTACCACGAGATCGTAATGGCTAAACCCTAGAAGTCTAGCCTGTATGACTATGGTAATGAATATCTCCCTTTTCGGACTAAGTCCTCCGGTTTATATAGACACCTGGGAGATCTAGGGTTACACAAGGTCGGTTACAAAGAAAGGAATCTACATATCCAATCGCCAAGCTTGTCTTCCACGCCAAGGAGAGTCCCATTCGGACACGGGCGCAATCTTCAGTCTTCGTATCTTCACAGTCCATCAGTCCGGCCCGTGGCTAACAGGCCGGACGCCCGAGGACCCCTTAGTCCAGGACGCCCTCAGGCAACTTTAATACACATCTTGGTGGATTGCTTGTGGGCACCTGGAGAATCCAGTGTTGTCCTAGGATATCCCGGAGGACCCGTGTGATCATCCTACGGTCCGCCACCCAGGCTCAAAGGCATCACAAGATTATTCATGCTAGAATCTTCCGTGTGCAGCCACATGCTATTATGGGCTCTAGCATAGTTGAGTATGTTGCATGACCTCTTCCAGTGATAGGCTAGCAGATGTAGGGGATGTAGGTTGGTACTGTCTACCCGGGGTTAGAGTTAATGCTTCTGAAAGACTGTGTCTCGGTCATCCGTTTCTCAAACACCATGTAGTACGAGAAGTCCAACGGAGGAGATTGAGTCTTGTGGGGAAAAGTGCGCAAACCTCTGCAGAGTGTATAAACTAATCATGGTTAGCCGTGTCCCCGGTTATGGACATTTTGAGTATCTGGTACTTGAATTATTGATTTGATCTCATCACTCTAAATTAATTTGTTGGGTTGTTAATGATTACTTTAATTGGGATTGAGTTGGAGGAACCTTCTCAATGATGTTTCAACCACCATGATAGTTAAATAAAACTTATTCCTTTGATGTAGGAAAAAATTGGCTTTTCGCAACACAATATAACCTTAGAGCCTCCACCAGCCATATATGCATGTAGTGATAGCATTCATCTGTTCATTGCTCTACTGTGTTATATTGCCAGCATATTCCATGTGCTGACCCATTTTCGGGCTGCAACGTATCATGTTGCAGACTTTTGAGACGACGAGTAAGGTGCCATAGGTCGTTTGTCATGCACTCAGCTATGCCATTGGAGTTGATGGACTCGCTTTATCTTCCAAGCCTTCCGCTGTTATCCTATTTAGATGGCCTTAAGCCATATTTATTGTAATAAGTTCTCTTTTAAGACATTCGATGTAATAAGTGTGTGATTGCTACTCTGTTATAAATCCATTCGAGTACTGTTTGTGTCAGCATTATCGATCCAGGGATGACACTGAACCACAGAGACTTGACCGTCTGAGGTCGGGTCGCTACAAGATGGTATCAGAGCGCATGCTGAATGTAGGACACGACCACTAATATGAGCCATAGGTCACTCTTCCCTACTCATTTCTGACTCCTCTCCATTTTCTACTCTTTAGGATGGCGGACTCAAGGAACAAGTTTGCACAACCGGATGAAGACACACCCTTTGGACGACACTTGAAGGAAGTCACTAGGTCCCTGAACATCGGAATACCAAGCTTCACCTGGACCTACACCGCCACTTTACCAGAAGAGGAGCGTTAGATGATCCGAGTTCAAGTTCCAGGAAGGACATTCACGCCAGTCACTGAGTCCATAGAGTTTTCCTTTGATGCACCAACCTGGAGTCTAGGCAAGAGCATGGCAGCCCACATTCCTAGGGGACGTATTGGAGAAGTCTTCAAACAGGAGCTGAAGGTTACTATCTACCAAATATGTGGGCGCCAAGATGAGCAATGGGAGATAGTCAGCACTAGGAGGGACAGGTCCATTGCAGCTTTCATCTAGGAGCTAAACCAGCACATCCGTCGTCAGGAGAATCAGATGTGCGCAAGCATGATAGATTTGAAGAAGGCGATGACTAGGATCACAGAGCTAGAAGAGGAACTCAAGTCTACACACGATGGATATGAGGAGGAAATAACGATACTTGTGGAAAAGAATGACGACCTGACAAGGAAGTTAGGAGTTTTTATGGGAGACCCTGCGCCAGGAGGAGAAGACGGCGAACCCAAGGAAATTTGTTATGAAGACTACATCATCATCGACGACACCGACTCCGACCCCGACGATAGTGATGATGATTATGAAGACGAAGCTGGAGCGGATATCATGGAGTCTTCCACCGATCAAAATTTCTAGATGACCACCACAAGACTAGTAGTATTCCCCTATATATAGTAGTAGTCCGAGGACTTTTGTAACGATAGTTCTAGAACGATTGTATGCCCTTGCTTGAATTGATTGGTGTGTTATGATTGTTTGTCTCATGTGCATATGGGTAGTTGATGTCTACTACACAACCTTCTTCTTATAGACGTTGTTGGGCCTCCAAGTGCAGAGGTTTGTAGGACAGTAGCAAATTTCCCTCAAGTGGATGACCTAAGGTTTATCAATCCGTGGGAGGCGTAGGATGAAGATGGTCTCTCTCAAGCAACCCTGCAACCAAATAACAAAGAATCTCTTGTGTCCTCAACACACCCAATACAATGGTAAATTGTATAGGTGCACTAGTTCGGCGAAGAGATGGTGATACAAGTGCAATATGGATGACAGATATAGGTTTTTGTAAACTGAAAATATAAAAACAGCAAGGTAACAAGTGGTAAAAGTGAGCGTAAATGGTATTGCAATGCTAGGAAACAAGGCCTAGGGTTCATACTTTCACTAGTGCAAGTTCTCTCAACAATAATAACATAATTGGATCATATAACTATCCCTCAACATGCAACAAAGAGTCACTCCAAAGTCACTAATAGCGGAGAACAAACGAAGAGATTATGGTAGGGTACGAAACCACCTCAAAGTTATTCTTTCCAATCAATCCATTGGGCTATTCCTATAAGTGTCACAAACAGCCCTAGAGTTCGCACTAGAATAACACCTTAAGATACAAATCAAGCAAAACCCTAATGTCACCTAGATACTCCAATGTCACCTCAAGTATCCGTGGGTATGATTATACGATATGCATCACACAATCTCAAATTCATCTATTCAACCAACACATAGAACCTCAAAGAGTGCCCCAAAGTTTCTACCGAAGAATCAAGACGAAAACATGTGCCAACCCCTATGCATAGGTTCATGGGCGGAACCCACAAGTTGATCACCAAAACATACATCAAGTGAATCACGTGATATCCCATTGTCACCACAGATACGCACGGCAAGACATACATCAAGTGTTCTCAAATCATTAAAGACTCAATCCGATAAGATAACTTCAAAGGGAAAACTCAATCCATTAAAAAAAGAGTAGAGGGGGAGAAGCAACATAAGATCCAACTATAATGGCAAAGCTCGCGATACATCAAGATCGTGCCAAATCAAGAACATGAGAGAGAGAGAGAGATCAAACACATAGCTACTGGTACATACCCTCAGCCCCGAGGGTGAACTACTCCCTCCTCGTCATGGAGAGCACCGGGATGATGAAGATGGCCACCGGTGAGGGTTCCCCCCTCCAGCAGGGTACCGGAACAGGGTCCCGATTGGGTTTTTGGTGGCCACAGAGGCTTGCGGCGGTGGAAGTCCCAATCTAATCTATTCCCTGATCGTTTTAGGGTATATGGATATATATAGGCGGAAGAAATACGTTAGGGGAGCCACGAGGGGCCCACGAGGGTGGAGGGTGCGCCCAGGGGGGTGGGCGCGCCCCCCTGCCTCGTGCCTTCCTCGTTGCTTCCTTGACATGGACTCCAAGTCTCCCTGGTTGCTTTCCTTCCAAAAATAACTTCTCCAGAAGGTTTCATTCCGTTTCGACTCCGTTTGATATTCCTTTTCTTCGAAACACTGAAACAAGGGAAAAAACAAAAACTGGCACTGGGCTCTGGGTCAATAGGTTAGTCCCAAAAGTGATATAAAAGTGTTTAATAAAGCCCATAAACATCCAAAACTGATAATATAATAGCATGGAACAATCAAAAATTATAGATACGTTGGAGACGTATCAGCATCCCCAAGCTTAATTCCTGCTCGTCCTCGAGTAGGTAAATGACAAAAGAAAGAATGTTTGATGTGGAATGCTACTTGGCATAATTTCAATGTAATTCTTCTTAATTATGCTATGAATATTCAGATTCGAAAGATTCAAGATAAAAGTTCATATTGACATAAAAATAATAATACTTCAAGCATACTAACTAAGCAATTATGTCCTCTCAAAATAATATGGCCAAAGAAAGTTCATCCCTACAAAATCATATAGTTTAGTCATGCTCCATTTTCGTCACACAAGAATGCTCTCATCATGCACAACCCCGATGACAAGCCCAGCAATTGTTTCATACTTTAGTAATCTCAAACTTTATAAACCTTCACGCAATACATGAGTGTGAGCCATGGATATAGCACTATGGGTGGAATAGAATATGATGATGGGGGTTATGTGGAGAAGACAAAAAAGGAGAAAGTCTCACATCAACGAGGCTAATCAATGAGCTATGGAGATGCCCATCAATTGATGTTAATGCGAGGAGTAGGGATTGCCATGCAACGGATGCACTAGAGCTATAAATATATGAAAGCTCAACAAAAGAAACTAAGTGGGTGTGCATCCAACTTGCTTGCTCACGAAGACCTAGGGCACTTGAGGAGGCCCATTGTTGGAATATACAAGCCAAGTTCTATAATGAAAAATTCCCACTAGTATATGAAAGTGACAAAACAAGAGACTCTCTATCATGAAGATTATGGTGCTACTTTGAAGCACAAGTGTGGCAAAGGATAGTAACATTGTCCCTTCTCTCTTTTTTCTCATTTTTTGGGCCTTCTCTTTTTTATGGCCTTTCTCTTTTTTTTATTCCTCACTTGGGACAATGCTCTAGAAAATGATGATCATCACACTTCTATTTATTTACAACTCAATGATTACAACTCGATACTAGAACAAAGTATGACTCTATAAGAATGCCTCCGGCGGTGTACCAGGATATGCAATGAACCAAGAGTGACATGTATGAAAGGATTATGAATGGTGGCTTTGCCACAAATACTATGTCAACTACATGATCATGCTAAGCAATATGACAATGATGAACGTGTCATGATAAACGGAATGGTGGAAAGTTGCATGGCCATATATCTCGGAATGGCTATGGAAATGCCATAATAGGTAGGTATGGTGGCTGTTTTGAGGAAGATATAAGGAGGTTTATGTGTGATAGAGCGTATCGTTTCACGGGGTTTGGATGCACCGGCGAAGTTTGCACCAACTCTCAAGGTGAGAAAGGGCAATGCACGGTATCGAAGAGGCTAGCAATGATGGAAGGGTGAGAGTGCGTATAATCCATGGACTCAACATTAGTCATAAAGAATTCACATACTTATTGCGAAAATCTACAAGTCATCAAAAACCAAACCCTACGCGCATGCTCCTAGGGGGATAGATTGGTAGGAAAAGACCATCGCTCGTCCCCGACCGCCACTCATAAGGAGGACACTCTAAGAACACCTCATGTTTCAAATTTGTTACATAACATTTACCATACGTGCATGCTACGGGACTTGCAAACTTAAACACAAGTATTTCTCAAATTGACAACTACTCAACTAGCACAACTTTAATATCACTACCTCCATATCTCAAAACAATCATCAAGCATCAAACTTCTCTTAGTATTCAACACACTCATAAGAAAGTTTTTACTAGTATTGTATACCTAGCATATTAGGATTAAGCACATTACCATGCTGTTTAAGACTCTCAAAATAATATAAGTGAAGCATGAGAGAATAATAGTTTCTATAAAACAAAACCACCACCGTGCTCTAAAAGGATATAAGTGAAGCACTAGAGCAAATGACAAAGTACTCCGAAAGATATAAGTGAAGATCAATGAGTAGTCGAATAATTATCCAACTATGTGAAGACTCTCTAACATTTAAGAATTTTAGATCTTGGTATTTTATTCAAACATTAAGAAAAGCTAAAGAAAATAAAACGACGCTCCAAGCAAAACACATATCATGTGGTGAATAAAAATATAGCTCCAAGTAAAGTTACCGATGAACGAAGACAAAAGAGGGGATGCCTTCTTGGTTGTCCTTGAATATTACATTGGCGTGCCTTGGGCATCCCCAAGCTTAGGCTCTTGCCACTCCTTATTCCATAGTCCATCGAATCTTTACCCAAAACTTGAAACCTTCACAACACAAAACTTAACAGAAATCTCGTTAGCTCCCTTAGCGAAAGAAAACAAAATACCACTTCAAGGTACTGTAATGAACTCATTCTTTATTTATATTGGTGTTAAACCTACTTTATTACAACTTCTCTATGGTTTATAAACTATTTTACTAGCCATAGAGTCATCAAAATAAGCAAA
Organism: Triticum aestivum; assembly: GCF_018294505.1. NCBI lineage: Eukaryota > Viridiplantae > Streptophyta > Magnoliopsida > Poales > Poaceae > Triticum > Triticum aestivum. The sequence goes on from NC_057805.1 coordinate 34,368,774, forward strand.
CAACACACGGTAAACAGAATCTGTCAAAAACAGAACAGTCTGTAGTAATCTGTAACTAACGCAAACTTCTGGAACTCAAAAAATTCTAAAATAAATTGGTGGACCTGAGGAATTTGTCTTGTAATCATCTGCAAAAGAATCAACTAAATATCGCTCTCCAGTAAAAAGTTTTAGCTAAGCTCGTGAGCGCTAAAGTTTCTGTTTTTTACAGCATGATCATAAAGACTTCACCCAAGTTTTCCCAAATGTTCTACTTGGCACAAACACTAATTAAAACACAAAACCACATCTAAACAGAAGCTATATGATTTATTTATTACTAAACAGAACCAAAAAGCAAGAAACTAAAATAAATTTGGGTTGCCTCCCAACAAGCGCTATCGTTTAACGCCCCTAGCTAGACATGATGATTTCAATGATGCTCACATAAAAGATAAGAATTGAAACATAAAGAGAGCATCATGAAGAATATGACTAGCACATTTAAGTCTAACCCACTTCCTATGCATAGGGATTTTGTGAGCAAAGAACTTATGGTAACAATAATAAACTAGCATAGGAAGGCAAAACAAGCATAACTTCAAGATTTTAAGCACATAAAGAGGAAACTTGATATTATTGCAATTCCTACAAGCATATGTTCCTCCCTCATAATAATTTTCAGTAGCATCATGAATGACTTCAACAATATAACCAGCACCTAAAGCATTATTTTCATGATCTACTTGCATATAAGTTTTATTACTCTCCACATAAGCAAAATTCTTCTCATTCGAAATAGTGGGAGTATCATAAGAGACTTGAATACTATAAATTGTTTCCACATTAAAAGAGTAATGTTCAGAAAAAGGGTAATCATAATCATGACAAGTTTTATAAATATAATCATCACTATTTATTATAGCATAAGTTTCATCACAATAATCATCATAAGTAGCAACCTTGTTCTCATCATAATCGATTGAAACCTCTTCCGAAATAGTGGATACATCACTAAATAAAGTCATGACCTCTCCAAATCCACTTTTATAAATATTATAAGATTCAACATCCTCCAAAATAGTGGGATCATTACTTCCTAAATTTGACACTCTTCCAAACCCACTTTCATCAATATAATCATGATAAGTAGGAGGCATGCTATCATCATTATAAATTTGCATATCAAAACTTGGGAGACTAAAAATATCATCTTTATTAAACGTAGCATCCCCAAGCTTGGAATAAACATTAATTGCAGCAAATATATTCTCAAAAACATCATCTTCACCAAACATAGCATCCCCAAGCTTGGGCATTTTCATATCATAAGCATAATCACTCTCATCATTAATAGTATGAATAGCACCAATAGTATAACAATTATCATATTCACTCGAGCAAGTGCCAAAAAGATTTTCAAGATCATAAGAAGTATCATTATCTTCCCAATCATAATCATCACAACAAGCAATAGGCATAACGAGATCATCATCAAGTGCATCATCTTCCACAATTATTTTTGATTCATTTTCATGAGGCATAACAATAATAGGAGCAACATTATTTGGGAGAGATATCTTTTTACCTCTCTTTCTTTTTCTTTTCTTCTTCCTCACCACCTCATGTGTGGGTTCAATCCTCTTTTTGGAGCTCCTTACTAATGAGATTGGTTGAATAGAAGGCTCCTCCTCGTTACCTGATTCATCATAAGAAATAATAGGAGGATATTGGGAAGTCTCTTCCCCTTCATTAGTATTCTCTTCATCTTCTATTTGTTTTCTTTTCTTTATGTAATTGGCAATATAAGGATTTTCAATGCAATTCACCACACAATACATATAAATTTCCTCTAGATCAAAGCCAAGAAGTTTATAACGGGCAAATTCAGGAAGATAATTAGTTAAACGTTTCATTTCTTCATAACCCATAAGCAAACTAAGTTCATTATAATTTGCAAGGGAAATCAACTCATCACAATTTTTGGACATGATTAGATCATGAAACAATTTGCATCGGATAGCTAAATGACCACTTTCATTGCAAAGTCCACAAGTACGGCCAAGAAAATTTAAATTTTTAGCACAAACATCTAGCCTTTCTTGCAACAATTTAGTTTCTAAATGCTTATGCCTCTAGCAATATCTATCTTCCCTATTTGGTGTGTACTTGCAAACCCAATGCACTCCACAAAAATTGACATGTTTATAGGAGACATTTTCATCATGACTAGTGCAATCATCATTAGTACTATGGATACTCAAGGAGTTCATACTAACAACATTGCAATCATGCTCATCATTCAAAGATTTAGTGCCAAACATTTTAATGCATTCTTCTTCTAACACTTTGGCACAATTTTCCTTTCCATCATTCTCACGAAAGATATTAAAAAGATGAAGTGTATGAGACAAACTCAATTCCATTTTTTGGCTAGTTTTCTTTTATAAACTAAACTAGTGCTAAAACAAGAAACAAAAAGATTCGATTGCAAGATCTAAAGATATACCTTCAAGCACTCACCTCCCCGGCAACGGCGCCAGAAATGAGCTTGATGTCTACTACACAACTGTCGGGTGGTAGGTGCGACATATGCAAACGGGTGGCTTATCATTGTGGGAGCCAGTAAGACATCGCCGGTGCCTGGAAACGGGATAAGGCGAAGACATGCACGCCGGCGAATCTTACCCAGGTTCGGGGCTCTCCGTGGAGATAACACCCCTAGTCCTGCTCTGCGGGGTCTCCGCATGATCACTAGATCAACACAAGTGGCTACAAGTGGCTCCTTGAGCTGTTCGGCTAGAGGAAGAAGAAGGGCAAGGCTAGCTCTCCTCTTCTCTCTATGTAGTGGCTAAAACTCTAAGAGATCAACCCTTTGCATGGGTGCCCTGGGGGTTTATATAGGCCAACCCCCCAGGGGTACAATGGTAATCCGGCTGGATGTGGGTCCAGGCGACAGTGTCTGTACCCGCCGGCTTCTCCGCCGGCCGATGGGGCCCGCCGACTGGTGGGTCCCGCCGGTTACCGGCCTCTTGGCCGACAGGCCGGCCCCACCGCCTGGGGGTCTTGCCGGTGGCTGGTTACTGTAGCCTCACCCCTGATGACGAGGGCTTTGCCAAGGTAAGCATGGTTATAGTGCCGCCGTCTGGTGGACTCTCACTATAGTCTTACCTCGTCTTGTCTCCTTAATGATGCACATACTTCGAGGGAATGAGGTAGCCGGCTACACCCCAGGCCTACTAGGGGGGCTTGGCCGCCTTCGAGCGTCTCTCTGGCTGAAGGGGCCTACCGCCCGCGGGCCGTACTGACAGCCTGTCGTGGGTGGCGTCATGGTCAACATGGCAACAGTGCCGCGCAGGACGGGGGACGGCCGACCCGTACGGCGCACTGTGGCCATGCGTGCTCCGGGATTCGGGGGTGGCAGGCTTTACTGTACCCACGCCCCATCTCGTCACCGTTATGTGGGTGCAGTCCTTGAGGGTGCAATCTTGGCCGCTTGCCGGGAGCCGGCCCTCTTGTGGTCGGCATCGTGGAGTCGGTCTTCTTGTGGCCGGCTTCTTGGAGTCAGCCTTCTTGTGGCTTTCTTCGGGAGGGTTTCAGGGTCGGGCCGCCTTCCAGTAGTCGACCTGTGAGATAGCCGGCCAGGGGAAGGCGGCCCTGTGCTTTGGGTGCTTGAAGGCTCGATCGGCCAGATAATTTTTGAAGAGCCATGGGGAGTCGGTTAGGCTACCCGTGGTCATTTACTCCGACAGTAGTCCCCGAAGCTGGTTGGGCTTCGCGGGTGAAAGGAGGACGAGAAGCTTAATCAGCTTCCTATCTTGAGGAGCCAGCAGCTGTGACACCCAAAATTTTATTTGGATTTTTCAAAAAAAATTATTGGACTTGAGGGAGGTAATTTAAAATTTTCTTCTCTTCAAAAGAACTCTCCCTTTCAAATTTTTTTTTATGGCAAGAATTTTATTTGGATTCACCCAAGACTTGTTTTTGATCTTGGAGGTCCTTGCCTTTTTATTTGGACTCAAGACAAAATACTTTTCACTTGAGAAAAATGCCTTTTGAAAATCTCTTTGAAATTTGCACTCTGGCTTTTGGAATGATCCTTTGCCACTTTCAACATTTCTCTCTTGCCATGGCCTTAGTGCAAATCCACTCTCCTAAACCTTCCCTCATCTTTGGATCATGTTTTGCATCAAATCCAGCAAGTTGAACCTCCTCCTAGATTTATTTTCCCATTTAAATCATATTCAAACAAATTTCTGTCTTCTATTCTAGCCATTGGTGATTTACAAAGGAACTCCACTTTCTGTTTTGATTTTTGCCCCCAAACCTTTTTCCCTTCCTAGTCCCTTGAACCCTCAACCTAGATCCATGAAGATCCATTGGTCTTTAGTTCAAATTCTTCAAACTACACTTGCTGCAAGTTTGGACCAGATTTGTCAAATTTGGTGAAATTCATTCAAATCTTTCTCCAAAAATTCCAAGTAAAATCAGGCAGCCCCTGGGTGCATTGAGTGGTCACCTCACCAAGTCCTAGCCCCAGGAAAAAATTTCTCATTACCAAATCATTCTGTCGAACACCTGCAGTGCATTTTCAAAATGAGGTTCAGAAAAGTTCAGAGAACATTTCAGTGCTACTGTCGTTTTCTTCAGAACTTGTCGTCGATCTCGACAGTGCCCCGATGTCGCCTTGCTCCCCGTCCCCTCCCCCTTGTTCCTGCTCCGCACGAACGCCTGGCAGCTTGCAAACGTCGGCGACGAGCAGCAGGAGGTGCGCCGCCCCGTGACCGACGCCAGCGGCGGCTTTGCGGCCGCCAGAGAGAGGCGCGGCGCAGACGGCGCCACCCAGCGCCGCCGAAGCCACCGGAGGTCACCGCGTGGCCTTCCACTCCCCAGAATGCGCTGCCACTCTCGTCGTGAACCGCTGGGTGCGGAGCGCGCTCTCTGCCGCCGTCATGCCCGTGCGGCCACCCCACCGTGGACCGGCGCCGTTACGCCAAGACTGACCAGGATTAGCAGGGGAACGACACCAGTAACTTCCACTGATGCTGCCTGGCCACTCAAACCTCCTGCCAATCCACTGCATCGCCGTAATTGCTCGCCGGAGATTCTCCGTTCATGGCAACCTCGTCGATCCGCCTATAAATAGAGGCCCCGAGCTTCAACTCGAACCCACACCATCCCTGCACTCCACCTAGAGCACGCCTAGCCACTGGAAGAGCCCCAAGGAGGTCTCCTTCCTCAACTCCGGCCGCCGCGACCCGCCACGGGATCCAGCTCGATTCGCTCCCGTGCGTGCGCCTCTGCCTCCCATCCCTTGCCAGTAGCTTCACTATGCATCCCTCCTTCTGACCCGCACTTCAATTCGAGCCGCCGTCCGCCGGAGAAAGTGTCGCCGTCGACGTGGTGCTCTCCGACGGTCGAGTCCACCACCCACCGACGCGGAAGGACACGCTGAAGCTCTTGGTATCCTCCGATCCTCCTGACTCGCCGTGGTTCGACGCCGGCGTCCACCGCAGTCTTCGGGCGCCGGCGAGCTTTTTAAACCTGACATGTGGACCCCCATGTCAGCCTCTGTTCTATTCTCCCTCGAACCGTTTTCTGTTGGCGCCTTCGGGCAAAATACGCTTTCCCTCTTTAGCTAGCGCATTTCTTTCCGAAGCGTTTTCTGGTTTCTCAGTTTAAACCCTAGAACTTTTCTGTTTCATTACAGATGAGTCCCTGGACAGAAACCTTTATACCTTTTTAATAAAAAGAGATTTTTGAGTGATTCTTTTTCTGACAGTCTTAAAATTTTGTCTAGTTTTTTTATGGGATTTATATGGAAAAAATTTGGAGAAGTTTCTGTGCACGCGTTGGTTTTCACGTTAGTACCCGTTTGCGTTATGCCGTAGGTTCCGGAAGAGGTGACGGAGCCGCGAACTTCGCCGAGCTAGACTCCGACTTCTCCGAACCAGGCAAGCATGTTTGAACCTTTGATATGATAGGTCTTTTACATGTTTGCGTGAAAGTTTGTGCGTGGCATATGAGTGTCGGTGAGTACCTCGTTGCTTGTGAGGCAACTACCCGCATGTTCCAAAGTTGCGATGATCTCTGATGAGAGATGGCCTAATCATGTGGTGACATGAAGGGCAGCAAGGTGGTACTGTTGTAGCATACCAGCCTTGTGTCATCCGACAATTTCCGACGTTAACGTGGACGGAGTCACGTTATCGTTCATTTCCCCTCCGTGCTACCACGTGTTTCTTTGCCAAGATGCGGTTTAGTAAGTTGGTAACCTCTTTCCGTGTACACACCAAACAGAGGGGCCGGGATGATGGTTCCTTGGCCCAGGATTAAAGCCAGTCATCCGGTCAGGGGGCATGGGTGTTTCCGGTTGGGACCGAGAGGGGGGGCACCCCCTTAGAGCGCGCGTATAGAAATTTGATCCCATGCTACGCGAGGTTGTAGCCTCCCCGTCTCAAGGTTTTTCTTGAACGTTGCCGAGGGTGATCCCTGGCTTCGGAAGATTGAAAGGGTGTGTACTGGTCAGACGTATTTCTTCCAAAACACCGTAAACGGAAGTAGTCCCCGTGACTACTGAAATCCGTTGGCTGTGGTTAAGTACAAACTCTGCAGAGTAAATTCCTTCCAAGTCATCGTATCCATGAACAAGTAGGGTAGTCAGTATATCCTTGTCTATCCTCGTAGAATTTTATTCCCGGTGCGCAAGCTTAAGTGGTAAACTTAGTTTACTTGTTACCCCTGTGGATGGACTAACCTGATATCTGGTTCGTACTTGTAATAATTTACGTTCTTGAGCTACTGTATTATTGAGCTGCAATATAAGCCCTTTATGTGATGTCGCTCAGACGTCCGACTGTGGCATGCACTGCCTTTATTTTCTGTTATAAGCCCTTTATGAGGTGTCGCCCCGACACCCGACTGTGGCATTATTATTCTCGCAGTTTACTCTCGAGGAGTCATTCAGACCCTCGTTTGGCACCGGTATTACTATTCTTGCAGTTTCCTCTCGAGGAGTCATTCAGACCCTCGTTTGGCAACGGTATTACTATTCTTGCAGTTTCCTCTCGAGGAGTCATTCAGACCCTCGTTTGGCACCAGTATTACTATTCTTGCAGTTTCCTCTCGAGGAGTCATTCAGACCCTCATTTGGCACCCAGTATTTACTATCTCTATGTCTGAACACACTGGTTAATTTGTTCATATGCTTCATGTTTACATTTGTTATATCTTATGTCCGAACTGTCTTGCGAGTACTTTCATAGTACTCACCTGGCTTGTTGATTTGGCCAGATGTTGACGAAGGCGATCTCTTGGATGAAGAGTTTGATAGCGCGTCCGACGCCTAGAGGAGTCCCAGTCAGTCCTGCGCGATCCCGGATATTGGTCACTTGTATTATATACGCTTCCGCCACCCGCAACAAGTCTCCTCGAGCCTCACTCCGACGCTCGAAGAGCTGTAGTCTTCAGGAGTCATATCACTCGCTTCGCGGTGATATTTCCACCACCGTTATTATCGTGAGTTAGTAGTTATGCCACCCCATCCGCCGTCTTGTTTTATCGGCGTGTTTGTAATAGATTGTTGGGCAGTCTCCACTCAACCTTGTATTGTATTCAGTACTCCTGGTATTTTTCTTCTGTGACCAAGATATTGTCTACCAGTGAGAAGGAATTCTTCCTTACTGGTCCGTAAAGGGATTGGTCTCTCAATAATTATTTTATTGAAAAACCGGTCGTGACAGCAGCTAGGAGCCGGCTTTAATCAGGTGCGCCGTCTTGGTGAGGCTTTGAAATCTGAAGGCGGGAACCAGCTGGCGCGCACGCCAGGTTGCGGGCCGGCCGCTTGCCGCCCGTGCGCCATGTGGCGCCCTCCGGCTAGGAGAGCCTGCCAGCCCACGCGCGCGACGGGATGCCGCCACAGGCCGGGGCCCGCCACTTCCACGCCTCGGCCTAGGTGTGGATCTCCTGTGGCCTAAAACGGGCCATTTTCCTTCCAACGGCAGTTTCCGCACACCGTTAGGGCGCAATAATCGTGGGACATGGGGGAGTGGGCGCAGTTAATCCCACGCTCCCCCTACGCCTGCCTCCTCGGCTTCGCCGCACGAGGCTATAAATAGGGGGAGGAGGAGGAGCGGCAGATGCTCGCACGCTCGCCCTCGCTCCGCCATCTCCTTCTTCTTCTTCCTCTCCATCGCTGTAGCCCCTCGCTGCCTCGCCGTCCCTCCAGTCATTGCACTACCCGCAGCTTCGCCGCCGCGGGGCCGTGCTTTCGTCGTCGCTGCGCCTTTTTCATCAGCTTCTTGCCCTCATGTCGCACGACGGAGACTGGGACGGCTCCAACGTCCATGAGGACCACATCGACTTCCTCCACAAGACGCAGCGGTTGCCCGGCAAGGATCATGTGTGGGTTCGTCTTGCGCCGGAGAGGGAGATCTCACCGGCGCCGGAGGAGGGCGAGCGGGTAATCTTCCGCTCGCACTGCCTGCGCGGCCTTGGCCTGCCTGCGAGCGGCTTCTTCCGCTCCTTCCTCGAGTTCTACCAGCTCCCGCCGCACCACCTCACTCCAAACACGGTGGTTGTCGTGGAATTGTCACGGCAGATGTCCTCGAGCTAGGACTTAGTCATGGAGCCATCGCAGCTAGGAAGATTAAAGGGGTTAAGCGGGACAAGGAACACGGGGGTTATACTGGTTCGGCCCCTTATGGTGAAGGTAAAAGCCTACGTCCAGTTGAGGTGGTATTGATTATGGTTTCGATGACCAGGGAGCTTGATTGCTATGCCTGGCTCTCGACGAGATCTTACTTGTCCCTAAACCGCCGCCGGGTCGTCCCTTTATATAGAGAGGTTGACGCCCAGCGGCTCTCAGAGTCCCGGCCGGCTCATAGGAGTGTCCGGCTCGGACTCTCAACTATTCTTGCCATACACTACAAGTCTTGCCATACGGCGGTTTATCACTACCGGCCTTAAGCCATCTCCGGGTCTTAGGCCCATCATTGACCCGCCGTCTTCAAGCTCGGTGCTGGGCTTCGCGTGATGACAATTATGAGTAACCCGGCCCCTCCTGGCGGGTGACTCTAAGGGTTATATCCTCAACATTAGGCCCTAGTTTGATTTGAACCGGTTCATGTCAATCTTCAATTCTTTTGAGAGAAAATATCTTCCGGCTTATGGTCGTGTGAAGGTTATAACCCGCCGTGACGTCATCTTCTGGATTCCTGGTAACCCGCCATGACATCATCTTCCATTAAGTCCATTTTTTATCCCACCATATCATCAATGGATCTTATCTTTAAAGGCCATCCCGAAAATCGAGGTGTTTTTGTGGTGAGATAATCACGCCGTGGCCTCCTCGTTTCTCGCGCCCACTTATGAGCCTCACTTTATAAATAGATCGGCCCATGAGCCTCCAGTCACTCGTCGCCTCCAACTTCTTCCTCCTCTTGCCATTGTGCTGCCGCCCGAGCTCCGCCGCCGCCGCCGCGGGTTTCCTCGTCTTCACCAACTCAGGCCGCTGCATCAACCTGACGTGACCAGAGAAACGCGACGAACCCCCGCCGTAACTCCGCACCTGTAAGTCCCTGCACCTCTCCACCGTAGATCCGCATTAAGGTTCCACTGTTCTTCCTCTGTTCTTCGCTGTTCTTCTCGAATTCTCTGTAGTTCTGCCACTATAGTCATGTTTGATCCAAGAGTAGTACAGAGCTCCTGCGGTAGTTGTTGCACATCCATTTTTCCACTAGTAGATCCCCTTTGTTTGAAATAAGATCCCACTCTGAATCCATGAACTTCTTCTGCGTCAGTTCTAGGTCTAGAAATTTTTCCTTTTAGCCAACCGTTTGATCCAAAATAATTACTGCGATCTGTGAAACTTGTTATCACCACACATAGTCAAAAATTGCATCTGCTGAGCCATGGGGGCTCACATTTCCGGCTTAAACGAAGCCACGCGCTGTAAAATTTGCGGCTCATTTATGATAAAGCTGTAGACAATTTGAATTACTCACGATACCTTCAACGGCTTAGATAACCCGATGCACTTAACCATATGTCATTAGGCCCCTCTCATAAGCCGCCATTGAGTATTAAACTGTAGACGTCCGCCGGCTTATAACTGAACCAGACATTTTCCTTTTGTCCTAGGCTTCATCTTTCACAATGCCTCCTAAAGCTCCCAAGGCACCCATCACGTGCAACTGGATGAGATCCAATGTCACTGACGACACTTTAGCTGATTTCGTAAAGACGAGTTACTTGCCCAAGAAGGAAATCATGTCTTATCGTGCCCCTGACCCGTCGGAGGAGAGACCTCAACCTAGAGATGGTGAGGTGGTGATATTTGCTGATCACATGAGCCGGGGCTTCGCACCGCCCGGCTCAAAATTCATTAGGGATGTTCTAAACTTCTTCGATCTGCGGCCGCAAGACATAGGACCCAATTCCGTGTCAAATATATGCAACTTCCAAGTATTCTGCGAAGTCTATCTTGGAGAAGAACCCAGCCTGCTGCTCTTTAGAGAGCTATTTTATCTGAACCGCTAGAATGAGTGCGCCAACGGGCCAAGCCTGGAACTTGGTGGAATCTCCATTCAACGCCGGAGAGACTGCCTCTTTCCTTATGCTGAGCCGCCAAGCCATCCAAAGGACTAGAACCAGACGTGGTTTTATTGCCAGGACACTTCTCCGGCTGACGAGAGCCCTCTACCCAGCTTTCGTACCCTGCGTCTGGAGCCAAATCACCCTCTGCCAGACAAACTCTCTCAAGCTGAGCGTCAACCTCTGATCCCCACCATCAATAAGATCAAGGCTCTCCTGGGAAACGGCCTCAATGGCATTGATCTGGTCCGGGTTTGGATCTCTTGGCGGGTGATCCCCTTGAGCCGCCGCCCCGGCTTAATGTGTGCTTACACGGGCCGGAATGATGACCCTCTGCGGCACAGCCCCAACGATCTTCCTGAGGACGTTGTGGATGACATGACCAAGTCTCTCCTGAATGAGAGCTTAGCCGACTGTGGGAGAACCGGCCTGAACCCCTTCTGCCAAGCTAACCCGGCTCCGGCGGTAAGCCACTGACCTGAACACTTTGGTTTTCTTTTTAATAGTTTGCATCTGAACCTTAAGAAATCTTTGCTGTATGTTTCAAGCTAATGACAAGTTCTGGAAGGGCAAATATGACCATGAAGCGGCCAAAAAAGCCAGGAAGGCTAAGAAAGCCGCCAGGAGAGGCGCTCCCCGCAAGAAGGGAAGCAGGCCTACTGCCTGAGAGCTGCTTCAGCTAAGTGACAGCTCCGAGTCAGAGGTAACCCCTGAATCTGTAGGCTCTTGTTTTGTTTCTTGTTTATTCCTATCCACCTTATCGATACTGATCATCAGCAGGATGACACCGGAGCAAGTAACCCGGTGACTGCAGAGGTAACGATACTTTCCTCCGACTCGGAGCCCTTGCCAAGGCCGAAAGTCCAAAGAGTAACCCGGAAAGTAAGATTTTCACATCCTTTAGCTTATCAAGATCCTCAATTTCTTTTGAAGCAACAGATTCATGAGAGCTGGCGGCACACCCGGACCAACAAGGATGCAGACCTCTCCTCCGGCTTACCTGAAGCGTCAAGGAAGCGCCGGACCGAGGTTATCTCCAACTTATATCTTTTTCATCCTTTGGCGGGCGTTATACGTCAACCGCTCAATTCTTCTGATTCAAATTATCAGGAAACTTCACCTTCCTCTAGTGACTCTATGCAATCGAACCTGCCGGCTTTCAAGACCGCACCCGGGTAATGATGATCATCTCTTGTTGTGCTTATCTTTACTCATACTTTTGTACTAACCTTTTGTCCTTTCAGTGCCTAGGCAAAGCTCAGCAAGAGGGCGAAGAAGAATAAACCGGTCGAAGAGCCGGTCTTGACTGAGCCGGAGATTTCAGCTCAAGAGCCGCCAGCTGCCTCTGCTCCTGAAGCCACCGCTCCAACCGACGAGCCAGCCATAGACACTTCTACCAATCCGGACATCTCCAGCCCGGCTCAGCCGGCCGATGACCCGGACGTGGTAATCACCCGGACGGAGTTTGTCGAGCCGGGGAGACCCACTGCGCTGGCTAAGTGCTCTGCCAAGGAAGTGTTGCTAGAGCGCCGCAGGGCCAAGCTGGACATCACCAACTATGCTAACTTGAGCATTGGAGATATCATCTCCGGCTATGTCAATCAGGTGCACAGCAGCCAGGACCTGGAGATTGACATGGTGAAGCAGATACAGCAGAAGTCTGAGGTACCACTCTATTGCTAACTGCATAGTCAGCTTTGCCATACTAGCCCCCAAGTCTACTACTTATGATAGAATATGTTGTAGACTTAAATTCCGGCTTACTTTGATGAACCGGCAATTCGTAGATAGAACCTTTCAGCATACATTAGCCCCCAAGTGCCAAGTGTCTTTGCTTGGAAAGTGCTTGGGACTTTAAAGTTATATAATAATTATTCATACTATAACCCAGAAATTGTACAGGCTGCTTGCAAGAAATTTGAGGCTGATATCTCTGAGCTGAAGAACCGCCTGAAGACTTGTCACGACCGGATTTTCCAATAAAAATAGTTATTGAGAAACCGATCCCTTTTACGGACCAGTAGAGAAGAATCCTTCTCACTGGTAGACAAATTCTTGATCACAGAAGAAAACCAGGAGTACTAAATATAATACAAGGTTGAGCGGAGACTGCTCAACAATTTATTACAAACGCGCCAATATTACACATAAAGGCGGATAGGGTGGCATAACTACTGACTCACAATAAAAACGGTGGTGGATATGTCACAGTGAAGTGGGTGACATGACTCCTGAATCTAACAGCTCTTCGAGCGTCGGAGTGAGGCTCGAGGATACTTATTGTGGGTGGCGGAAGCGTATATAATACAAGTGACCAATATCCAGGATCGCACGGGACTGACTGGGATTCCTCTAGGCGTCGGACTCACTATCAAACTCTTCATCCATGAGATCGCCTTCGTCAACATCTGGCCAAATCAACAAGCCAGGTGAGTACTATGAAAGTACTCGCAAGACAGTTCGGACGGGTGAGTGGATGGCCACGCGGTGGCCTCCGGTGGCTTGGGCGGCGCTGGACGGCGCCGTCCAAAGCTGCGCCTCTCTCTGGCAGCCGCAAAGCCGCTGCTGCCGTCGCTCACGGGGTGGCGCACCTCCTCCTGCTCGTCGCCGACGCCCGCAAACTTCCAGGCGATCGTGCGGCGCAGGGATAAGAAGGAGGGAACAGGGAGCAAGGCGCCACCGTGGTACTGGCGAGATCGAGAACGAGCTCTGAAGAAAACGACAGTGGTTTACTGAAACTGTTTACTAAACTTCTGAATTTGACAGAAACAGTGCCCATCAGGTGTTCGACGAAATGATTTGGCATTTAGAAAAGTTTTTCTGGAGCTGGGACTTGGTGAGCTGACCTCTCAATGCATCCAAGGGCTGCCTGAATTTTCTCAGATTTTTAGGAGGAGAAAACAATTGAATTTCATCAAATTTGGCAAATATGGTCCAAACTTGCAGCAAGCACAATTTGAAATATTTGAACTGGAGACCAGTGGATCATCATGGATCTAGGTTGAGGGCTCTAAGGACTAGCGAGGGAAATTGGTTTGGAGGCAAAACTCAAAGTAGAAAGGGTATCTCCTTTGTAAATCTCCAAGAGCCAAAGTAGAGGGCAGAAATTATTTTTGATAAGAAATAAATGGAAGGAAGAACATGGGGAGGTTCAACTTGCTGGATTTGAAGTATAGCTTGACACAAAGATGAGGAAAGGCTTTTGGGAGGGGATTTCCACTTGGGTCATGGCAAGAGGGGATTTTTGAAAGGGGAAAAGATCACTCCAAATGCCATAGGGCTATTTAAAAAGATTTTCAAAAATATTTTTCCAAAAATGAAAAACCTTTGAGCCAACATGAGATGAAAAACCTCCAAGACCAACAATCAAGTCTTGGGTGAATCCAAACAAAATATTTCTCATAAAAGAAAGTTTTTGAGAGGGAGAGTTCTTTAATTTTTTTTTTTAAATAACATCCTTCAAATCAAATAAAAGTTTTGAAAAAGCCAAATAAAAATTTTGGGTGTCACAACACCTACCCCCTTAGGAAAAATCTCGTCCCCGAGATTTCAGCTGATCCTCAAATAGATGTGGGTACTCTGCCTGAAGAAAATCTGCTCTCTCCCATGTAGCTTCATCCTCGGTGTGATTGCTCCACTGAACCTTGAAAAATTTTATCGTTTTCTGCCGGGTCCTCCTTTCAGACTATTCCAATATCTTTACTGGCCGCTCTCTGTAGGTGAGGTCTGGTTGCACATCAATGCTTTCATGAGATACATGCTTCTCCGGGTTGTTCACACATTTCCTCAACTGTGAGACGTGGAACACGTCGTGGACGTCTGACAGCTCTTTGGGTAGGTCTAGCTGGTAGGCTACTGTGCCTCTTCGTGCAACTATACAGAAAGGTCCAATAAATCGCGGGGCTAGTTTCCCTTTAATTTTGAACCGTTGCAGGCCTCGCATAGGAGACACTCGTAGGTATACGTAATCACCGGGTTCAAAGCTGACCTCGCGATGTTTTCGATCGTAATAGCTCTTCTGTCGGCTTTGGGCTGTCTTGAGTCTGTCCCGGATCTGTTTAAGTTTCTCCTCGGCCTCCTTGAGCATGTCTGGGCCGAAGATACGACTGTCACTTGTCTCTGACCAATTTAGTGGGGTACGACACCTCCGTCCGTACAATGCTTTAAAGGGTGCCATTTGTAGGCTGGCCTGGTAACTGTTGTTGTAAGCAAACTCGGCATACGGCAAACTTTCTTCCCAACTGGATCCATAGGTGAGCACACAGGCTCTCAGCATGTCCTCTAGGATTTGGTTTACGCGTTCCGTCTGTCCATCCGTCTGAGGGTGGTACGCTGTACTGAATGCTAGTTGAGTGCCCAGAGCTTGTTGTAAGTGATCCCAAAATTTAGAGACAAATTGAGTGCCTCGGTCGGATATTATGGTCTTTGGGACTCCATGTAGACAAACTATACGGGAGAGATAAAGCTTGGCTAGCCTTTGAGTGGAGTAGGTCGTCTTCACGGGAATGAAATGTGCTACCTTGGTTAGCCTATCTGTGATGACCCATATGGCATCATTTCCGCGTTGTGATCGAGGTAGTCCGACGATGAAGTCCATTCCAATTTCATCCCATTTCCACTCATGTATCCGGTTTGGCTGTAGTAGCCCTGCTGTTTTTTGATGCTCGGCTTTAATGCGCTGACAAGAATCGCAACAAGCAATGAACGCGGCTATATCCCTTTTCATACCGTGCCACCAAAATCTTTCCTGAATGTCTTTGTACATTTTGGTTCCTCCGGGGTGGATCGAATATGGGGCGGTGTGGCTTTCGGTTAGGATTTGTTGCTTGAGTTCCTCAATGTTTGGTACGCAAAGTCTGTCCCCGTACCATAATATTCCTTCATTGTCTGTGACGAACTCTGAAGCCTTGCCAAGGCTCATCTTCCTCTTTATACCTTCGATGCTGGGATGTCCATGCTGAGCCTTCTTAATTTGTTCCATTAGGGTGGGTTGTATCTCCAGATTTGATACATTGCCCTCAGAGACTAACACCATGTTGAGTCTAGCGAACTCCTGCTGAAACTCAGGCCTCAAGTTCTGTGGACTGTCGTTGCCCGGGCTGGGGTTCCGACTAAGAGCATCTGCCACTACATTTGCTTTCCCTGGATGGTAGTGAATGCCGATATCATAGTCCTTGACCAATTCCAATCAGCGTCGTTGTCGTAAATTTAGCTCTGGTTGCGTGAAAATATATTTAAGACTCTTATGGTCCGTATATATTTCACAACGATTTCCCTGTAGAAATTGTCTCCACTCTTTGAGTGCATGGATGACTACTGCTAGCTCCAAGTCATGAGTAGGATAATTTTCCTCACGCTTCCGTAGGTGCCTGGAAGCATACGCGACAACTTTGTCGTCTTGCATCAATACGCACCCGAGGCCCTTCCGGGATGCGTCACAATACACTTCAAAACTCTTGTGTATGTCTGGCACAATTAAAATCGGTGCTGTTGTTAGTTTCTTCTTGAGTTCTTGGAAGCTTTTCTCGCATGCTTCCGTCCATACAAATTTCTTGTCTTTCTTGAGCAACTGGGTCATTGGTTTTGCCACAGTGGAGAATCCTTCAATAAATCTTCTGTAATATCCAGCCATTCCTAGGAAACTCCGCACATCTGTCACGTTGGCTGGTGGTTTCCAGTCAAGTATGGCTTTGACTTTTTCTGGGTCTACGGCCATGCCTTCTTGGGTCAATATATGGCCTAGAAAACCAACTTGTCTTAGCCAAAATTCACTCTTGCTAAATTTGGCGTACAATTGATGTTTCCTTAATTCTCCCAAAACAATTCTGAGATGTTCAGCATGTTCTTCTGGCGTCCTTGAGTATACCAGAATATCGTCAATGAACACCACAACAAATTTGTCCATGAATTTCATAAACACATTGTTCATGATGTGGACGAAATATGCGGGGGCGTTCGTCAGTCCAAACGGCAATACTGTGAACTCATATAATCCGTATCTGGAGGTGAATGCTGTCTTAGGGATATCTTCCGTCCGTACTTTTAATTGGTGATATCCCGATCTTAAATCAATTTTTGAGAACACCTTGGCTTGTGCGAGCTGGTCAAACAAATCATTTATCCGTGGCATCGGATATTTGTTTTTGATGGTGACCATATTGAGAGCTCGATAGTCTATACACAATCTCAGTGTCACATCCTTTTTCTTGGCGAATAATACTGGCGAACCCCAAGCTGAGGAGCTGGCTCGAATGAACCCTTTGTCCAGTAATTCCTTTATTTGCTTCTTCAATTCTACCAACTTGGATGGTGCCATTCTATAAGGCTTCTTATAAATGGGGGTGGTGCCAGGTGCTAGTTCGATGCTGAACTCTATCTCTCAGTCTGGTGGCATGCCTGGTAGTTCTTCAGGGAATACGTCGGGAAACTCGCACACCACTGGAACTTTTCTCAGTTCTGAAATGTCCACTTTGTTCAATTTTGGTTGCCGTGACCGTGGTCTCTCTTGAGCTGTAACCTTTATTGTCTTGCCTTGATGATGAGTGAGAATCACAGTCCGATTGAAACAGTCAATAAATCCTTTGTTGGTGGTCAACCAGTCCATCCCTAGGATGACATCCAGTCCTTTATTTTCCAACACGATGAGATTAACCTGAAACCTTAATCCTTCAAATTCAATAATCACTCCTTGGTAGTAACTCTGAGTGATCTGCTTATTTCCGGGGGACTTGATGATCATAGATTTTTCCAAAGGAAGTATCGGAAAACCATGTTGCAAAACAAAACTCTTCGAAATGAACGAGTGAGAAGCTCCAGAATCAAACAAAACCGTGGCAGGTGCTGTGTTGACAGGGAACGTACCGAGCACGATGTCTAGGGCATTCTGCGCTTCTTCCTTGGTCACATGGTTCAGGTGACCCTTCCTGTGATTGTTGTTGGGATTGAAATTGTTACGCTTGGGGGTTGGATTGTTCACACCATTGTTCGGCTTGGGGGCCGAGTTCCTTGGTTTTGGGCACTGTTTGGCATAGTGCCCTTCTTCTCCACAAGCATAGCAAGTGACCCCTGGACGGTATGTAAAGTCCTTGTCCCTTGAATGAAACTGTCTGGTTGGACTAAGAGCAGTGGTCGTGGATTTCCTCGCTTCATTCCTCTGAACATCAGTCTTGCTTCGGTTGTTGCGAGCAAGAGTCGTCTTGTCCCTCTTTCGCTTACGAATATCTTCCAGACTGCGGCGCTCATTCTCCAAAGTAATGGCCTTGTCAACCAGAGTTTTGAAATCTGGGAAAGTATGTACGACCAGTTGGCATCTTAGTGCCGGTGCCAGGCCGTCCAAGAATTTTTTCCATCCTCTTGTTCTCAGTCATATGCTCATCGTAGGCATAACGAGATAGCTGGGTAAACTGACCGTTGTATTCCGTCACGGTCATGCCTCTCTACTTGAGGTCATCAAATTCTCTTTTCTTGACTTTTATGATGCTCCAGGGGATGTGTGCCCCACGAAAGCCTTCCTTAAACTCTTCCCAGGTGATGTTATGTTCACTGGGATGCATGTGTAGGAAGTTCTCCCACCATGCTGCAGCTGCTCCAGTGAGGTAGTGAGGTGCATAAAGCACCTTCTCATGGTCAGAACATTGAGCAATAATCAACTTTCTTTCGATGTCACAAAGCCAATCATCGGCTTCAAGTGGCCTATCAGTGTGAGCAAACATTGGAGGGCGTGTCTTCTGCAGTTCAGACAACTTGGAGTGCGGTTGGTATGGCTCACGGTGATTTCCCATATTGATGACGTGATTCATCATTTCTTGGTATTTCTGTTGGCTCTGTTCGAAAAGACGGCATACTTGAGATAAGGCTGCCTCACTGTCCTGTTGACTAGACTGTCCCTGAGTGAAGTTGTTGCTTGTCTGTGTCCCATAAACTTCTTGTGGTGGATTTGGCATGGAACGAGTCCACGGACGAGACATTTTCCACTCTGGGGTATTATTTTGCAAAATTCATGAGAAGAACTGTGTGGCACAAGGAAAATCTTGCAAAGGCAAAGATTTAAAAGACCTCAAGATTTATCAAGAACATAAATGATTTCGCACGGAGAAGGACTGCCTAGCACATATCTTACACGCGATACGCAAACCTACGATACATCACTCAGGATGTGCGTACACACTCCTGACATGTTTTTTAGGCTAGCACACTCCTCCGGGATCCCACATGATGCGCACACAAATACTACAAACTTAAGTATAAATAAAACATATCATCCATGCAGGCACAACGCGCGGCGACTAGGCGCACTCAGTCGGAGATGGTGAAGATGTCCTTTCCCTTGCCGAGGGTAAGACCCAGCGGTGCAGGAGACTCAACCTCCACCTCCTCCCTAATAGGCTCCAGGCGCGCAGCACTGCGCTGAGGTGATGGCGCGGGTGCGACAGGCGCTAGTGTGGGTGCGGCAGGCGGTGCAGCTCTGACTGGAGTAGGAGCAATGACCCGGTCGAACTCCTCAGTGGTAGGCAGACGGCGAGCAGTGGCCAAAATGGCAGGTGAATAGGATGCTGAGGATGAGACGAACGTCAGTGGCGGTGCCATGTGGAGAAGCTCCTTCCTGTTGGCAGAACCGCCCCGAACTAAGTCCATCCGGGCAGCCACAAGATCGTCCATGAGGTTGTCGAAATCTTCCTCCAGAGCTTTGAGATACTCAACAAGCATCTCGATAGCTTCATCTCGCTCTCCCCTATGGCAGGCGAATGCATAGTGACAAGTATATGGCACATGGCATGGGAGGTAGCGGTAGCGACGAGTCTTCATCGAAGGAAGAATGTCCCGAAGGCGAGCTATCGCCTCACGGGCAGCCATCTGCATGGCATGCCTCTCCGTAGGCATGGCCCTTCCCACAAAATGGAAGTGGCAAGACGCAGAACGTCCTCCCTTGAATTGCACCATGGCCTGGTGCATAGACACGTCGTCGCTGAGCTTGTGCTGGTAAAGCGTGAACTCCGGACGAGTCGCTGGCCCGATCGCGAGCTTGGTGATGGAGATGAGGAGTTTGACAAACCTCTCAGGCACATTAGTGAACACCCGAGTCTCGCAGTTGCTGCCAGCCATCTACAAAAGTAGGCAAGATTTCCGAGTAGTCAAATCATAAAGTTATGATGACCAACAGAAAATAGCTACATTTGCAAAATGCTGAAAAAGCACTAAAGACGCTAATAACCGATTAGCGATCGCACCTAGTGGCCTCCTACAGTCAGCCTGGCTCTGATACCAAACTTGTCACGACCGGATTTTCCAATAAAAATATTTATTGAGAAACCGATCCCTTTTACGGACCAGTAGAGAAGAATCCTTCTCACTGGTAGACAAATTCTTGATCACAGAAGAAAACCAGGAGTACTAAATATAATACAAGGTTGAGCGGAGACTGCTCAACAATTTATTACAAACGCGCCAATATTACACATAAAGGAGGATAGGGTGGCATAACTACTGACTCACAATAAAAACGGTGGTGGATATGTCACAGTGAAGTGGGTGACATGACTCCGGAATCTAACAGCTCTTCGAGCGTCGGAGTGAGGCTCGAGGATACTTATTGTGGGTGGCGGAAGCGTATATAATACAAGTGACCAATATCCAGGATCGCACGGGACTGACTGGGATTCCTCTAGGCGTCGGACTCACTATCAAACTCTTCATCCATGAGATCGCCTTCGTCAACATCTGGCCAAATCAACAAGCCAGGTGAGTACTATGAAAGTACTCGCAAGAAAGTTCGGACATAAGATATAACAAATGTAGACATGATGCATATGAACAGATTAATAGAGCGCACTCAAACAACGAGATGGCAATGCATGGGAAATAAAAGGGAAGTCGGGCGGTAGTCCTCCCGAAATCCGAAAGTAATACTGAAGGCCAATCGAGTGTCTGAATGACTCCTCGAAAGGATACAAATGAAATAACAATGCCACAGTCGGGCGTCAAGGCGACACCACATAAAGGGTTTATAATGGAAAAAAATAACAGTGCGTGCCACAGTCGAACGTCTGAAGCGACATCACATAAAGGGCTTATATCAAAAAGAAAATAACGGGCGTGCCACAGTCGGACGTCTGAGCGACATCACATAAAGGGCTTATATTGAAAGTAAATGACAAGAGTGCCACAGTCGGACGTCTGAGCGACATCGCATAAAGGGCTTATATTTAAAGTAAATGACAAGAGTGCCACAGTCGGACGTCTGAGCGACATCACATAAAGGGCTTATATTTAAAGTAAATGACAAGAGTGCCACAGCCGGACGTCTGAGCGACATCACATAAAGGGCTTATATTTCACAACTTAATATTTCAGTAGCTCATGAATTTAATTCATTTCAAGGGAATATTCAAGTACGAGATAAACAAAAGGTTAGTCCATCCACAGGAATAACAATTCAACGGGTATACTACTCAAGCTTGTTCACCGGGGACTTACCACGAGGACTGACATAGATATGGATATACTGGCCATGGTCCTTGACCATGGACACGATGACTCAGAAGGATTTGACTCTGCAGAGTTTGTACTATTTAACCACAGCCAACGGATTTCAGTAGTCACAAGGGACTAGTTCCGTTTACGGTGTTTTAGGAGAAACACATCTAACCAGTACACACCCATTCAACATTCCGAAGCCAGGAATCACCCTCGGCAACGTTCAAGAAAAACTTTGAGACGGGGAGGCTACAACCTCGCGTAGCATGGGATCAAATTTATACCGCGCGCTCTAAGGGGTGCCCCCCTCTCGGTCCCAACCGGAAACACCCATGCCCCTGACCGGATGACTGGCTTTAATCCAGGGCCATGGAACCCTCATCCCGGCCCCTCTATTTGGTGTGTACAAGGAAAGAGGTTAACAACTTACTAAACTGTATTCTTTGCAGAAAACATGTGGCAGCACGAAAGGGGAAGAACGATAACGTGACTCAGACCACGTTAACGTCGGAGTTTATCGGATGACGTAAGACTGGCATGCTACAAAAATACCATCTTACCACCTTTCATGTCACCACATGATCAGGTCATCTCTCATCGAAGATCACAGTAACTTCGAAACACACGGTCAGTTGCCTTGCATGCAACGTAATACTCACCGATGCTCATATGCCATGCACAAACCATTCAAGCAAACATGCAAAACACCTATCATATCACAGGTTCAAACATGCTTGCCTGGTTCGGAGAAGTCGGAGTCTAGCTCGGCGAAGTTCGCGGCTCCGTCACCTCCTCCAGAACCTACGGTATAACGAAACCGTACACTAACGTGAAAATCGTCGCGTGCATAAAAAATTGTTCCAAAATTTTTCCAAATAAATACTATAAAAAACTAGACAAAAATACAAGACTGACAGAAAAAGAATCAATCAAAAATCATCTTTTATTAAAAAGATATAAGGGTTTTAGTCCAGGGACTGATCTGTGATGAAACAGAAAAGATCCAGGGACTTGTTTGAGAAAACATAAAACGGTTCGGAAAGAAATGCGCCAGCCCAAATAGAAAGTGCATTTGCCCGAAGGCGCTTTCAGAAAACGGTTCGAGGGGGGGAGAAGAGAGGCTGACGGGGGGGTCCCACCCGTCAGGTTTAAAACTCCAACGGAGCTCGCCGGCGCCCGAAGGCTGCGGTGGTCGCCGGCGTTGAACCACGGCGAGGCAGGGAGATCGGAGGGTACCAAGAGGTTCAGGGTGTTCTTCCGCGTCGGTGGGTGGTGGACTTGGCCGTCGCAGAGCACCACGTTGACGGCGACACTTTCTCCGGCGGACGGTGGTTCGGGCGATGGTGGAGTACTCCGGTGGGTGCTGCAAAATCCAAATTGAAGCACGGGTCAGAAGAGTGGATGTACTAGGAGGCTACTGGCAAGAGCTGAGGGGTAGAGGTGCACGCACGGGAGTGAATCGAGCTGGGTCCCGTGGCGGGTCGAGGCGGCCGGAGTTGGGGAAGAAGGCTCCCTCGGGGCTCTTCCAGTGACTTGGCGTGGAATTGGTGGTGTGTAGGGGTGGTGTGGGTTCGAGTTCGAGCTCGGGGCCTCCTTTTATAGGCGATCTGAGGGGGTGGCCATGAACGGGGTAGCTCCGGCGAGCGACTACGGCGAGGCAGGGGTTAGGCAGGGGGTTTAAGCGGCTAGGCACCATCAGGGAGGATCACTGGTGTCGTTCCCCCGCTAAACCTTTGTCGGGCTTCGCGTAATGCGCCGATCCTCGACGGGGCGGCCATACGGGCACGGCGGCGGCAGAGAGCGTGCTCCGCGCCTTGCAGTTCACGACGACGGATGGCAGCGCGCACATGTGAGTGGATGGCCACGCTGCGTCCTTCGGTGGCTTGGGCGGCGCCGTCCAACATTGCGCCTCTCTCTGGCAGCCGCAAAGCCGCTGCTGCCGTCGCTCACGGGGTGGCGCACCTCCTCCTCTCGTCGCCGACGCCCGCAAACTTCCAGGCGATCGTGCGGCGCAGGGATAAGAAGGAGGGAACAGGGAGCAAGGCGCCACCGTGGTACTGGCGAGATCGAGAACGAGCTCTGAAGAAAACGACAGTGGTTTACTGAAACTGTTTACTAAACTTCTGAATTTGACAGAAACAGTGCCCATCAGGTGTTCGACGAAATGATTTGGCATTTAGAAAAGTTTTTCTGGAGCTGGGACTTGGTGAGCTGACCTCTCAATGCATCCAAGGGCTGCCTGAATTTTCTCAGATTTTTAGGAGGAGAAAACAATTGAATTTCATCAAATTTGGCAAATATGGTCCAAACTTGCAGCAAGCACAATTTGAAATATTTGAACT
Source organism: Triticum aestivum (assembly GCF_018294505.1). Taxonomy (NCBI): domain Eukaryota; kingdom Viridiplantae; phylum Streptophyta; class Magnoliopsida; order Poales; family Poaceae; genus Triticum; species Triticum aestivum. The sequence continues at coordinate 34,392,161 of NC_057805.1, forward strand.
GGAGACCAGTGGATCATCATGGATCTAGGTTGAGGGCTCTAAGGACTAGCGAGGGAAATTGGTTTGGAGGCAAAACTCAAAGTAGAAAGGGTAGCTCCTTTGTAAATCTCCAAGAGCCAAAGTAGAGGGCAGAAATTATTTTTGATAAGAAATAAATGGAAGGAAGAACATGGGGAGGTTCAACTTGCTGGATTTGAAGTATAGCTTGACACAAAGATGAGGAAAGGCTTTTGGGAGGGGATTTCCACTTGGGTCATGGCAAGAGGGGATTTTTGAAAGGGGAAAAGATCACTCCAAATGCCATAGGGCTATTTAAAAATATTTTCAAAAATATTTTTCCAGAAATGAAAAACCTTTGAGCCAACATGAGATGAAAAACCTCCAAGACCAACAATCAAGTCTTGGGTGAATCCAAACAAAATATTTGTCATAAAAGAAAGTTTTAGAGAGGGAGAGTTCTTTAAATTTTTTTTAAAATAACATCCTTCAAATCAAATAAAAGTTTTGAAAAAGCCAAATAAAAATTTTGGGTGTCACAAGACTCAGGAAACTGAGACCCGGAAGGCCAATGCTAAATTTGAATCCAGTGTTGCTGCTCAAGAGAAGCTGAAAAAGAAGTTTGAAACTGAAAGGAAGACTTGGGCTGAAGAGAAGGCTGCTCTGGTCAGCCGGGCCGTACAGGCGGAAGCGGCTCTGACGGAGAGAACCGCCGAACTCTCCAGCTTAAAACGCCATGTGTCACAGATGGTCGCCGCAATCTTCGGTAAGTCATTCTGCAGGCTTTCAACAAGTTTACAGTCTTTATGTCTCATAACTCCCATCATTGCTAGCGGCTTATCTTACTTTGTTAAACAGGTCCCAGAAGCGCCAACCTCAATCAAAATGTGCTGACCAAGCTGAAGGCCGTGTACACTCTGGTGGAGCAACTCTACACCGGGTCACAGCGCGCCTTGGCCGTTGTGGCCCTGTCCAACGAGCTTCCGACTCACCTGGCGGACGTACTTCGCCGGCTTGCCGTTCTTCCTCAGCGTTTCCAAGAGCTGCGACGGGCCTCTGCAAGAGCCGGAGCCATAGCTGCTTTGAGCCAGGCCAAGGCTTTCCTTCCAGAGCTAGACCCGGCTGACATCGCACTTGGATACCCGAGCCTGAAGGAAGATGGCACCCCCTTCGACCAAAAAGACTTTGCTGCCTGTGTGAAGATCGTGCACCCGGTGGCCACCCTGATTGGGAATGACACCGACCTTACCAAGTACCAGCCGGGCTAAGACGCAGAGAATCAGAGGATCCCCACTCCGCGTTATGAAGCCATCAGCTTGGTCCCGCCGACTCGTAAGCACACCTTTGCCCCAGAAATTGACCCGACCGGGTTAATTGACGAGGAGGCTCAATTTGAAGCTTTGAGCGGCATTGACTAGAAATCGTCCACCTTCCAGGTCATGGGAACAGCCAGAGGAGCGGAGAGGGATGAGCCGGAAGCTTCGACTCCAGAAGCACCTTGATCTTTAGACGGCTTATGGTTGCACCTTAGAGCAATGCCTCACCTTTTGGACTCGGGGAGTCTTGTAATAGAGTAGGACAAACATGTTAATCTTGTCGTGCCATCGTGCACATGTTGAATGCTTAGCTCCGTTAAAGTTGCTTCCTTATATTCCTCCGGGTCATAATTGATCATTTATTGTCCTGAAGATCGAATAGGTGTCTTTAACCATCCTGCATAGAAAAAACAAGTCACAAGTCTCGAGGCGGCTTACCGCACTGAGAACCATAAACCTTACAAACATAACCCGGAATAGGAATTAATAATCCTCGAAGACTGGCCCTCCATTACCTCTTTGATGTAACCATAATGGCATACTTACGGGCCTTCAAGTAGAGTTCCGGCTTATGTAACCCGAGTGATGAGATGAAGACCTCAACTCCGGTTTACCAGCGTCAAGAATACTTATAATATGTTATCAGCATTGTGAATCAAAATTAAGTCGGCAAAAGGAAAAGCCGCCCTTGCACACTACTGATGTGACCAACAGAATTTGTTGTAAGTCAGAAAATCAAAAACTTAAGGGCTTCCGGTTCGAATACGACCAGAGAACCGTCCCAAAGGGGTTAAGCTAAGATTCGAATGCGATCATATAGCCCCCAGTGGCTTTGGCGATGCCAATCAAGAGGGTACCGACAGCTATGTTCTCTTTGGTTCGAATACGACCCATGTTTGAATAGGAAGCCCCCAAATGACCTTAAGAGTTGTTTAACGACGCTGATTTGAATACGATCCACGTCGGTTCCCAAAGGGGGTTGAGCTATGATTCAAATATGATCAAAGAAAACTCCCCAATGAGCTCGGCACTTTGCCAATCAAGTGGGTATCGGCAGCTATGTTCTCTTTGGTTCGAATACGACCTATGTTTGAACAGGAAGCCCCCAGGTGATTCTATTGCGTACGGCTAGATTTGAATACGATCATAAGCCGGATCCACCTCCAAGTGACCATGTGATGGTGTAATGAAAACAACGCTTTTACCTTTGGAGGAGAAAAGGACAGAGGTCCTGCTTTATTATTTAACATAATATATACATGGCTATAGAAATATGTACATTATGAGAGCCGGTGGCTCAAGTGTAATAAGGCCGAAGCTGAGCTATGTTCCACGGCCGACGGGTCTCTTCCTCCGACTTGCGTGAATCTTTATGCTCCTGAACATCAATAAGGTAGTATGACCCGTTGTGCAAGTTCTTGCTGACCACAAATGGCCCTTCCCAAGGCGGGGATAGCTTGTGTGCATCTGTTTGATCTTGGATGAGCCGGAGCACCAGATCACCTTCCTGGAAGACCCGGGACTTAACCCGACGACTGTGATAACGGCGCAGGTCTTGTTGGTAAATCGCCGAACGAGCTACTGCCACGTCACGCTGTTCGTCCAACAAGTCAAGAGCATCTTGGCGCGCCTGTTCATTATCCGCCTCAACATAAGCCGCCACTCGAGGCGAGTCATGAGGGATGTCACTGGGGAGGACTGCTTCCGCTCCATAAACCATGAAGAAAGGCATGTAACCCGTAGACCTGTTAGGAGTAGTATTGATGCTCCATAACACGGAGGGTAGCTCCTCCACCCAACAACCCGGCGTCCGTTGTAAAGGGACCAAAAGCCGGGGCTTAATGCCCTTCAAGATCTCCTGATTAGCTCTCTTAGCTTGACCATTGGATTGAGGATGAGCCACTGATGAAACATCAAGTCGAATATGCTCTCGTTGACAAAACTCCTCCATGGCGCCTTTAGACAGATTGGTACCATTGTCAGTTATAATGCTGTGTGGAAAGCCAAAGAGAAATATCACCCTTTTCATGAACTGAACCGCCGTGGCTGCGTCACACTTGCTAACTGGCTCTGCTTCAACCCACTTTGTGAATTTGTCAACTGCCACCAAGAGGTGAGTCTTCTTATCCTTGGACCTTTTAAAAGGCCCAACCATATCAAGCCCCCAGACCGCAAATGGCCAAGTGATTGGTATCATCCTCAGCTCCTGAGCCGGCACATGAGCCCGTCGCGAGAACCCCTGGCAACCATCATTTTACTGACCAAGTCCTCTGCATCAGCATGAGCCGTCAGCCAATAAAAACAATGACAAAAAGCCTTGGCCACAAGGGATTTTGAGCCGGCATGATGGCCACAATCCCCTTCGTGAATCTCACGCAAGATTTCTTGACCTTCCTCAGGGGAGACACAACGCTGGAACACTCCCGTAACACTGCGGCGATGCAGCTCACCATTGATAACAACCATTGACTTAGACCGCCGGGTTATTTGTCTGGCCAAAGTTTCATCCTCAGGCAAATCTCCCTGGGTCATGTATGCCAAATATGGTACTGTCCAGTCTGGGGTGATGTGGAGAGCCGCCACCAACTGTGCCTCCGAGTCAGGGACAACCAAGTCTCCTTCTGTAGGTAACTTGACCGAAGGGTTATGCAGGATGTCCAAGAAAGTATTAGGCGGCACCGTCTTTCGCTGAGAGCCCAGCCGGCTTAATGCATCAGCCGCCTCATTCTTCCTGCGATCGATGTGCTCTACTTGATAACCCTGAAAGTGTCCAGCAATGGCATCAACTTCATGGTGATAAGCCGCCATGAGAGGGTCCTTGGAGTCCCACTTGCCTGATACTTGTTGAGCCACTAGATCTGAGTCGCCGAAGCACCTTACCCGGCTCAAGCTCATATCCTTAGCCATCCGAAGACCATGGAGCAAGGCCTCGTACTCAGCCGCATTGTTAGTACAAGGAAACATCAACCGTAGCGCATAATGAAACTTGTCACCTTTAGGGGAAGCCAATACAACTCCAGCCCCCGAGCCTTCCAATTGCCTAGACCCATCAAAGTTAATAGTCAAATATGTATTATCTGGCTTTTCTTCAGGCACCTGTAGCTCTGTCCAATCGTTGATGAAATCCACCAAAGCTTTAGATTTAACAGCAGTGCGTGGTACATACTTCAGACCATGAGGCCCAAGCTCTATAGCCCACTTAGCCACTCTCCCTGTGGCTTCTCTGTTTTGGATGATATCTCCAAGGGGAGCAGAACTAACCACCGTAATGGGGTGACCCTGAAAATAGTGCTTAAGATTCCGGCTTGCCATGAACACACCATAAACAAGCTTTTGCCAATGTGGATACCGCTGTTTGGACTCGATAAGCACTTCACTGACGTAATAAACCGGTCGCTGAACCGGATATTCCTTACCCTCTTCCTTGCGCTCTACCACCACAGCCACACTGACGGCTCGTGTGTTGGCAGCTACATACAGTAAGAAGGGCTCCTTGTCAACCGGAGCAGCGAGGACTGGGGGCTCGGCCAGCTGTCTCTTCAAATCCTCAAAAGCAGCATTAGCAGCATCATTCCAGATAAAGTCATCAGTTTTCTTCATCAACTGGTACAACGGCATGGCCTTCTCACCCAAATGGCTTATAAACCGGCTTAAAGCAGCGATACGACCCGCCAGATGCTGGACGTCGTTTATACACGCCGGCTTAGCCAGAGAGGTGATTGCCTTTATTTTTTCCGGGTTAGCTTCAATGCCTCTGTTAGAAACCAGGAAACCCAAGAGCTTGCCTGCAGGAACACCAAAAACACACTTGGCCGGGTTAAGCATCATCTTGTACACCCGGAGATTATCAAAGGTCTCTCTAAGGTCATCTACCAGGGTCTCCTTCTCCCTGGACTTAACCACGATATCATCCACATAGGCGTGAACATTGCGCCCAATCTGGTTATGAAGACAATTCTGCACACAACGCTGGTAAGTTGCCTATGCACTCTTGAGTCCAAAAGGCATAGACACATAACAGAAGGCCCCAAAGGGAGTGATGAACGCCGTCTTCTCCTGGTCCTTAACTGCCATTTTAATCTGATGGTATCCAGAATAAGCATCCAAGAAACTCAAGCGCTCGCAACCCGCCGTAGCATCAATGATTTGATCAATACGGGGAAGGGCAAAAGGATCAGCCGGACAAGCCTTGTTTAAGCCCGTGTAGTCCACGCACATCCGCCAGGTGCCATTCTTCTTGAGCACGAGCACCGGGTTAGCTAACCATTCTGGATGAAAGACTTCGACAATAAACCCGGCTGCCAAGAGCCGGGCCACCTCCTCACCAATGGCCTTCCGCCTCTCTTCATTAAACCGCCGAAGGAATTGCCTGACCGGCTTAAATTTTGGATCAATATTGAGAGTGTGCTCAGCGAGTTCTCTAGGTACACCTGGCATGTCAGAAGGTTTCCATGCAAAGATGTCCCTGTTCTCATGGATGAACTCGATGAGCGTGCCTTCCTATTTTGGATCCAAATTGGCACTGATGCTAAACTGCTGAGATGAGTCACCTGGAACGAAATCAACAAGCTTGGTCTCATCAGCTGACTTAAATTTCATTGCCGGCTCATGCTCCGTGGTCGGCTTTTTCAGAGATGTCATATCTGTTGGGTCAACATTATCCTTGTAGAACTTCAGCTCCTCTGTTGCACAAACAGACTCTGCATAAGCCGCGTCGCCTTCCCCACATTCCAAGGCTACCTTTCGGCTACCATGAACCGTAATGGTCCCATTGTGACCCGGCATCTTGAGCTGTAGGTATATGTAACACGGCCGTGCCATGAACTTGGCGTAAGCCGGCCGCCCAAATATGGCATGATACGGACTTCTTATCTTGACCACCTCAAAGGTCAATTTTTCCACCCTATAGTTGTACTCATCTCCAAAGGCCACTTCCAATTCGATCTTACCAACTGGATAAGCCGACTTACCAGGCACCACGCCATGGAAAACAGTATTGGACTGGCTGAGGTTCTTATCAATCAACCCCATACGACGGAAGGTCTCATAATAGAGGATGTTGATGCTGCTGCCTCCATCCATGAGCACCTTAGTGAACTTATATCCTCCCACCTGAGGAGCCACCACCAGGGCCAAGTGACCCGGATTGTCAACCCGGGGAGGGTGATCCTCCCTATTCCACACAATAGGCTGCTCAGACCATCTTAAATAGCGTGGAACCGCCGGCTCAACAACATTCACAGCCCTCTTATGAAGCTTCTGATCTCGCTTACACAGACTGGTGGTAAACACGTGATACTGTCCACCGTTAAGCTGCTTCGGATTGGTCTGGTATCCCCCCTGTTGCTGTTGATGACCCTGGCCGGACTGCTGATTAAAGCCCCCTTGAACATTCTGAGGATTGGAATTTGAGCCGCCGCCCGGGCCTTGAAAGCCACCGGCGCCTGAGCCGCCGCGCGAACCATTATTGCCATTAAAGGCATTAGAATTCTTAAAGGCCTTCATGATTGTGCAATCTTTCCATAGATGAGTAGCTGGCTTCTCCCTAGAGACGTGCCTCGGACAAGGCTCGTTCAACAACTGCTCGAGCGTCGGGCCTGACCCGCCAGCTTGGGGAGGTGGCCTCCCTTTACGTCGCTGGTTGTTACCCTGTGAGTTGGCATTGGCCACAAACTCCATGCTGTCATCAGCCTTACGCTTCTTACCTCCTTGGTTTGCCGGGTTATGCTGAGCACCCTTGCCATTGTTGTTCTTCCTTCCCTTCCCTGTCCTTTCATCATCTGAAGCGGGTCCTTGGTACTATCAAAGTCGGCGTACTTGACGAGAGCCGCCATCAGCGTACCCATATCATTGCAGTCGCGTTTGAGCCGCCCGAGTTTCATCTTCAGGGGCAGGAAGCGACAATTCTGCTCCAACATTAAGACTGTAGAGCCGGCATCCATCTTATCAGATGAATGTATTATCTCTTTGACCCGGCGAACCCAATGTGTCATAGACTCACCCTCCTGCTGTTTACAGTTAGTCAAATCCACAATTGACATAGACTGCCTACAGGTATCTTTGAAGTTTTGGATGAACCGGGCTTTCAGCTCAGCCCAAGACCTGATGGAATTCGGTGGTAGCCCTTTCAACCAAGTGCGGGCAGTCCCATCTAACATCATGGTGAAGTAATTGGCCATCGCCGCTTCACTGACCTCTAGCAATTCCATGGCCATCTCATAGCTCTCGATCCAGGCTCCGGGTTGTAAATCAGCCGTGTAATTAGGCACCTTCCTAGGCCCTTTGATGTCCTTGGGTAGACGTTCATTGCGGCGAGCCAGCACTAAACAAGGAACACCTCCAGTCCTCGTAGGGATACCCACGTCGGCGGAAGCCGTCGGATAAGCCGGGGGCATCTGGTAAGCCGTCACCTAAGGCACCTGTTCCGCCTCTTGCCGTGCTCTGTCTTGGTCTGTTGCGTGAAAGGCTCCGTTATGAGCCGGGCCATGGCCAGGTGGCAAGTCATGGCGTCGGACATTACTTGAGCCGGTCGCTGAAACCATGTGTCTGCTATAACTCGGGCTCCGACCTGGACGAGGGGTTGAATGGATCCTGTCCCGGCTATAAGAGTACGCCTCTTGCTGCGCCAGAGCTGTCTGAAGGAGCTCCCTGACCCGGCGGGTTTCGACCGCAGTTGGAGAGTCACCGTCAATTGGGAGAGCCGCCATCCGTGCTGCCGCGACGACCATGTTTTCCAACGGGTTGGCATAATGACCCGGTGGTATTGGCACATACTGAGGCGGGGCAGGGTTCGCCCGGGGCGGTCCCATTACTTGGGGCTGAATTGGTGTCCCAGCTCCGGGCACTATGATCTCCGGCGGGTTACTAGACCCTGCACCTGGCATGTTGAAGAGGTTTCGAGGATCATAAACCGGAGGGAGTCGAGATTGGGCCTTTTGATGCCTCCTTCTCATGACCTCATTGGATGCGTTTTGATCCATCGTGAGCCGGAAGGACTGTGCCTGAATCAGCTGAGTCTGGGCGTCGAGAGCCACCCTCTCCGCAGCCATCCTGATTCCCTCCGCCGCCAGATCCTCCTTGGCCTTTGCTAGATCCAGTTTTAACTGTGCCACCTCCGCGTCATGTTGAACTTGATCCGCCGGAGCTACCGTAGCGGTCAACATGACCGTCATCTTATCTGTAAGATCCATCAGCACCTGAGTCGGCGAAGGCACCGGGCTTCCTGACCCGGAGGCGGGGTTTTGAACAGGTTGCGCACCGGCCATGAAGATTCCAACCCGACTCGGCGGTTCAAAGGGGTCCGGAATGCTGTCGCCATCGGAACAACCCCTGAGCCTGCCATCTTGAAGTTGATACAACGAGTTTGACTCATCCATAGATGACTCGCCGTCAGAGCCGGCGGCCGTCTCATCACCAGACCCAGACCCTTCAGAGAGTCCTCCATGAACACATCCCACAAAAGCATGCTTCAAGGCAGGTAGAGCCCGGGCGGGTCGTGCACGCTGAGCCGTCTCGATGAGACCGGCGCAGAGATCCGGCTCAGGGCCCGGCTCACCAATCTTGCCAATGAAGACATGAATTCCGCCGAAGGGGACCCGGTACCCGTACTCAATTGAGCCGGCGTCAGGGCCCCAGTTTGCATCGTCGATGTAGAGCTTGCCGCGACGACTCTTGGTCATCCGGCCCACAGCGTATCCCTTGAGCCCTTCGAAGCTGCCCTTCAAGAACTCAAATCCATCGTGCGCTGGCCCCACGGTGGGCGCCAACAGTCGTGGAATTGTCACGGAAGATGTCCTCGAGCTAGGACTTAGTCGTGGAGCCATCGCAGCTAGGAAGCTTAAAGGGGTTAAGCGGGACAAGGAACACGGGGGTTATACTGGTTCGGCCCCTTATGGTGAAGGTAAAAGCCTACGTCCAGTTGAGGTGGTATTGATTATGGTTTCGATGACCAGGGAGCTTGATTGCTATGCCTGGCTCTCGACGAGATCTTACTTGTCCCTAAACCGCCGCCGGGTCGTCCCTTTATATAGAGAGGTTGACGCCCAGCGGCTCTCAGAGTCCCGGCCGGCTCATAAGAGTGTCCGGCTCGGACTCTCAACTATTCTTGCCTTACACTACAAGTCTTGCCATACGGCGGTTTATCACTACGGGCCTTAAGCCATGTCTGGGTCTTAGGCCCATCATTGACCCGCCGTCTTCAAGCTCGGTGCTAGGCTTCGCGTGATGACCATTATGAGTAACCCGGCCCCTCCTGGCGGGTGACTCTAAGGGTTATATCCTCAACAGTGGTGCTGCAGTCCGCCTTCGTCACTTTGTGCGAGGGCTTCCTCGGCGTCCTTCCCACCCTCGAGCTCTGGGGGGAATTCTTCCAGTCCAAGCTCGGTACCGTCATAAGGGGCGTGCCGGCTCAGACCGGCGCCTTCATCGCGATGCGGAGGCCGGTAGCCGACAACCCTTTTCCTCCCATCACGCTGATCCAGTCGGTGAAGCTCTGGCAGAAATCCTACTTCTATGTGAAGAACGTCGCTCCGCAAGGCGACTCTGTCAACTTGCCGGCTTATGTAGCCGGCCCGCCGGCTGGGAGGCGGCCCCAATGGTCCTATCGGGCCAGAACACTGTCGCCTGCTGGAGCCGCCGCCGTTGCGCGACTCTGGGTATTGGTCCAGTCGGAGGGCCTGACCGGGCCCGACATGCTGGCTGCCTTCGTGGCGCGCCGGGTGCTCCCGCTCCAAGGCCGGCCTCATATGATTTGTCAAATGAGCGGCCAACTCGATCCGAGTCGGCTGTGTACCAAGGAGATGCCTCATGCAGAGGTAGTTCACATGGTGAACTACCTTGCGAACTGCAAGCTCGCCGACGAGTGGCAGTTTGGCAAGGAGCCGTACTCCCGTGCCAATCCCCCGCCTATGGTAAGCTTTCTTTTTCTTCTCTTCTTTACTTTTGTCACCAAGTTTCTCTTGGCCGACTCTGACCAGTCGGTTTGTCTTGACAGAGCCCCCTCCTTCGACCGGCAGCCGGGGCAGCGGGGGTGGAGCGCCAATATCTCCCCGACCGGACGACACACGACTTGGACGACCCCGACTTGGGGGCGGCCGCTCTGGACGACGACATCGTGGGGGGAGGCGGCGAGGAAGGCGGCGCCGGTCTTGGAGTCAGCTTCGACGACTGGCCGGATGATGACGAGGCGGAGGTCGTCCCGCGCCGCTAGCCAGCGTCCGATCATCATGGCTCGGGTTCATCTGCCGGGCCGGCTGTTCGACGCGGCGCGCAGAAGCGCCGGGCCGCGCCGAGCCTATTCGGCATTTGGCCGAAGAAGCCCAAGAGCGCGGTGGCAGCGACCAAGCGGGACGAGGCGGCCGCGAAGGCTGCCCGCTTCCGCAAGGTGGTGAAGCAGCCACAAATGGTTTCGGCGTAAGTGTCAATTCTCTCACGTATTCCTTCTTCTTTTTTGTTGATATTCTTCTGAGTCCTTCTCTTGACTTAAAAAAAACAGGGCTCTGCTTTCTCTTGAGCGGACCGCTGCCGCCTCCGTGGTTGGAGCGGCGGGAGGATCTGGAAGCGCCCGCCGCGTGGACCCCCGTGCCAAGCTTCAAGCAGCAACGAAGCGGAATGCGCGGGAGGCGCGGGAGGAGCGGGAGGCGAAGGAGCTGAGGGCGGCCGCTGCCATGGCGGCGCAGGAGACGACGGAGAGGTCGGCGGAAGCACTGTCCGACGCAGCGGCCAAGGCTCAGGCGGAGGCTGCAGCCGCAGAGAGCGCGGCGGAGGCCCTGCATAACCGGCCTCCGCAGCTTGTCTTCCCCCTTCGCGCTGTGGCGCCCGAGATCCCGGTGCCCCCGCCGGAGGAAGCCAGTGGCGACCAGCTGGCGGTGGAGAGGGAGGAGGGCCATGTTGTCGTCCCGGAGAGGGAGGCGGCACCACCATCACCGACTGGGGCGGACCAAGGCAGCCGGTCTAGCGCGCCGCCCGTGCAACCGGCTGGAGGCGAGCCGGCTGCGAGGGCAGACCTGGTGGTCCGGTCGCCATCGCGCCAGCGCGCAGGGAAGGCGACTTCGGCGCCGGACCCGCAGAAGGCCGCGAGCTCTAGCTCGTCGGCCCAGGATCTGGAGACGGCGAGCGCCAGGTCGCCGGGGTGGACGCCGGGTGGTGGGACGGCCGTGTTGAACGTGGCGGCGCAAGAAGTCCGGAACCGGCTTCAATCCCAAGCCACCGTGCTAAAGCAGTATACTCAAGAGTTCCTCGCGACGCAGACGGCCATTCGGGTGAGTCTTACCGCTTTTTTGTTTCTTGTTCTTGATTTCTTCCGTGGGGGCGCGTCAGCGCACCCAATGGGTGTAGTCCCCGAGTTCCGAGTAGACTTCGATTGCTATCTTGTTCTTATTTGCTCCTCCGTCCTATTTGCAGGACTATCACAACCTCCGCGCGGCTACCTTCAACTCCCAGGCCCGGGAGCTGAACCAGAAGACCATTGATCTGACCAAGAGCCGGAGTAAGTGCTTCATCTTTTATCTCACGTGGGGGCGCATCAGCGCACCCACTGGGTGTAGTCCCCGAGATTCGGGCCGACTGCTGAGCATCGGGCCGGATCTTTACTGGCGACTTCTTTCTTATTGCCTTTTTTCTTTACCATATCTGTAGAGGCCAATGCCGAACTGAGGGAGCAGTTGGGTGGGGCCCAGACCGCCCTTCGAGACAAGGAAGCCAAGTGCAACGCCTTGGCTCAGGAGCATGAACGCTTGGTCAAGAAGCTGGCCGACCAGGAGGAGAGCCATAAGGCGGCCCTGAAGGCGGCGCAGGACAGTGAGGCTGCCCTCCAAGCCGAATATGAGACCGAGGCGGCGAGCTGGGCTGAGGCAAGGCAAGCGCTGAGCGACGGCTACGGCCAGATCGAAGATTTGGTTGACGGTAGGCCGCCTTCTTCTTCGTCCCTTTGCTTGCCGCCTGCCATTTGGTCCATTTTCTGACTTTGTGTTTTCTTCCTTTCTTACTTGCGCAGAGTCTTCCCTGGTTACTCCGTTGCCGCCAACCAAGTCGTTGAGGCCCGCCACGACGTGCAAAGGCAGGCTGGAGCTGAGATCGCGCCGGATGCTCGACGGTCGCTTGAGGAGCAGCTTCTGGCGATCCAAGCCCGCCTCCAACCGCTTCACCGCATGCTCCGCCGTCTTCAGCGCGTTGGGGCGCAACTGCTGGCCGCCCTCTGGCCCGGCGAGGTGGTTCCCCGTACCCCCAGTCGGACTGCCGACTGGCTGGAGGTAGCGGTTGGCCGCTTCGAGGCCTGGAAGGCATCTGCAGCTCGGTCAAGTGCCAGGCGGGCGCTGGAGTTCGTCCGAGCTTGGTATCCTGGGCTGGATTTGGCCCAGCAGACCACCTGGCGGCAGGAGGCCAACGGGGAGCTGGAGGCGGTGCGGCCGGCTATCATCCAGCGCGCCTCGGCGATCGTCGACTACACCGACACCAATGACTTTACCCCTGAGGTGAATGATGACGGCGTTCAGCCGGAGGACTGGTTTGGGCTGAACCCAGCGCATGGTGAAGACTCTGTGGAGGAGATCGACTCCAGCGACGAGGGCGAAGAGGAGGAGGGAGAGGATGGTGAAGACGCCGTGCCAGATGGTGGAGCAACCGGCCAGCCTCAGCTTGATCGTGCCTCCAGCAACGAGGTGCGTGTGAGCGCGCTGCCTGCAGCCGGTGATGATCAAGCCGAGACTCGCAAGCCGGCCCCTCCTCCAGCCAGCATTGCCGTCTCCACTGACCTTCCTAGCTCGCTTGTTGCACCTTTGGCCTGATCCGCCACCTTTGCTTTCCTGTTTATTACTCTTTGAACAATATTTGTTAGGTTTGCGCAGTTCCACCCACTGGGGGTGTATTCAAACTATGTTGAACGCCGGCCTTTCGAAGGCCTTTTGTGTAAATATAATCATGCATGTGCTTGGCTTCCGATTGTATTTGCTTTTCATCCTTTTGGTTGTTTCCTTTGCCGCCCTCCCTTGGTCGCCGCCTTCCCAGCCGGACAGCTGCTCTGCAGTCTGTGGCTGGGGAAGGGCTTGGCCGTTTGGGAGGGCAAGTACTCTAGCTTTTTTAGATTGTAGCAAGGTGAATCGGAAGTCGGCCAGCCGGCTGTTCTGACAGCCGGTTGGCGGGGTGGGAGGCCGGCTTGTGTTATATAAGTTCGTTGGTCCTTAGACGTTTTTCGTGTGGGCATCCTTTCCTGCCTTTGACTCTTGCCAGTCGGACAGTCGATTCTTCGAGCTGCGACTTTCAACAAGAGAGGGCTTGGGTGCCGGCACACTACTTGTCTGACTGTAGGTAGAACTTTAATATAACTCAAGGCGGCAAGTCCCCGGGCCGACTGATCGAACCCGGTGCCGGACAGGAAAACAAATGTAGTAATACATTCATCGGTATGACACTCATCGTACATAGATAAAAAGAGGATAGTCCCCGAGTGCTCCTCGGGGGGGGCGTTGTCATGTACTTAGTACAAAAGGTAGCGTGGTACATACTGCATTTAGCTGTAAAATCTTCGTAGGAGATTGGCGTTCCATGGTCGTTCCGACTCCTTGCCGGAATCATCTCTCTTGCGTGCCTTCGGCTTCTGTGCGTCGATCAGGTAGTAGGAGTCGTTGCCTAGGGCCTTGCTAATGACGAAGGGGCCTTCCCAAGGGGCCGAGAGCTTGTGTTGGCCGGCTGTTCGCTGGATCAGCCGGAGCACAAGATCGCCTTCTTGGAAGGATCTTGGCTTGACCTTCTGGTTGTGGTAACGGCGCAAACCCTGCTGGTAGATGGCGGATCGGCTGAGTGCTAACAGCCGGCCCTCTTCCAGCAGGTCAACGCTGTCTTCTCGCGCTTCCTTGGCCCCCGCATCCGTGTACATGGTGACCCGAGGTGAGTCGAACTCAATGTCAGTTGGGATGACAGCCTCGGCACCATATACAAGTAAGAAAGGGGTGAAGCCGGTTGACTTGTTCGGGGTAGTACGCAGACTCCAGAGGACGGCGGGCAGCTCGTCAAGTCAGCAGCCGGCCGAACGCTCCAGTGGTATGACCAGTCAGGGCTTGATGCTGGAGAGGATGAGGCCGTTTGCTCGCTCGAGTTGGCCGTTTGACTGCGGGTGGGCTACGGACGCTAAGTCCAGTCAGATGCCCTGTGTCGCACAGAAACGTGCCAGTGCTCCTTTGGCAAAATTCATGCCATTGTCGGTGATGATGCTGTGTGGTACGCCATACCGGGTGGTGATATCTGCGATGAACGTCACGGCAGTAGGCCCGTTCAGCTTCTTGATTGGCTTCACTTCAATCCACTTGGTGAATTTGTCCACGGCGACAAGCAGATTTGTCATGCCGCCGCGCGCCGTCTTGAATGGGCCCACCATGTCCAGTCCCCAGACGGCAAAGGGCCAGGTGAGGGGGATGGTCTTGAGTGCAGAAGCCGGCAGGTGTTGCTTGGAGCTGAAGACTTGGCACCCTTTGCAGTATTTTACTAATTCCTTGGCCGTTTCCAAAGCAGTCGGCCAGAAGAACCCATGGCGGAAAGCTTTGGCAACAAGTGATCTTGAGGCCGCGTGGTGGCCGCATTCGCCTTAGTGGATGTCCTTGAGGATTGCTATGCCCTTCTCTGGCTCGACGCAGCGCTAGAAGACTCCAGTGACGCTGCGCCTAACGAGTTCTCTATTTACTATTGTGTATGCTCCGGCTCGGCGTTGAACTTATCTTGCCGAGATCTCGTTAGTCGGCAGCTCTCTGTTTACCAGGAAGTTGAGGATGGGTTGGGCCCATGATGGAGCTGTGACTTCTTCTATTGCCAATACGACTACTGCGACCAGGGTGGGTGGGTTGGGTGGTGAAGAGTTCGAGTCGGCCACCGCCTGTTGTGTCGTTGCAGTCCCCGGGCCGATTGCTGCAGTCCCCGGGCCGGGTTCTGAAGTCCCCGAGCCGGGTGCGACTATGGTAGTCCCCGAGCCGCCTGTCGAAGTGCCCGAGCCGCCTGCTGGGTTCCCCAAGTCGGATCCGACTGCATCAGGGTCAGGCGGTATGAAGATGGAGTCTGATTCTGGAGACGGCTTGACAGACGGTTTGATGAGGCGTTGGAGAGAGACGCCGGTTGGGATAGCTTGTCGGGTGGAACCGATTCGTGCCAGGGCATCTGCTTGCTCGTTGTCGGCCCGTGTCACGTGGAGGAACTTGCATCCTTTAAAGTATCCGTTGATTTGCTGAACGAGGAATCGGTAGCTCGCCATGTTTGCGTCCTTCACGTCCCAGTTGCCAGATGATTGTTGGACTACCAAATCCGAGTCGCCATAGCACAGGATCCGGCGGATGCCGAGCTCTTTGGCTAGCCGGAGCGCATGTATGAGCGCCTCGTACTCGGCCATGTTGTTGGAGGCGGCAAAATGAATTTGCAATGTGTATCTGAGTTTGTCCCCCTTGGGAGAGGTGAGGACGATGCCGGCTCCCAAGCTGGTGCCCATCTTGGATCCATCGAAATGCATCCGCCAATGAGTGGAGTTAGGAGCCGGCGGTAGGTACTGGGTCTCGGCCCAATCGACAAGGAAGTCGGCCAATGCTTGGGACTTGATGGCGGTGCGAGGCTGGTAGAAGATCGTGTAAGGAGCCAGCGCAATGGCCCACTTGGCCACCCGGCCGGATGCATCCCGGCTGCCTATGATCTCCGCAAGCGGGGCACTACATACAACCGTGATGGGGTGCTCTTGAAAGTAGGGCTTCAGCTTCTTGGTGGCGAAGTATACTCCATAGCACATCTTCTGGTAGTGCGGGTAGTTTTGCTTCGAGGTGGACAGTACTTCGCTCAAATAATACACCGGCCTCTGGACTAACTGAGCCCGGCCTTCTTCTGGGTGTTGGACCACGATAACTGTGTTTACCACACGGCTAGTCGTGGCAATGTAAAGGAGCATGGGCTCTTTCTCAGTCGGCGCCGCCAAGACAGGTGGCGTGGTCAGCACCTTCTTCAACTCGTGAAAAGCTTGGTCTGCTTGGTCGTTCCACTCGAAGTGGGTGGACTTTTTCATGAGTCGGTACAGGGGGAGAGCCTTCTCTCCTAGCCGGCTGATGAAGCGGTTCAGGGAGGCCAGGCACCCGGTAAACTTTTGGACGTCTCGTAGCTTGGTAGGAATCTCCATTCTCTCTATGGCCTTGATCTTCACTGGGTTGCACTCGATGCCGCGTTCGGAGACCAAGAAGCCTAGAAGCTGGCCGGCTGGTACTCCGAACACGCATTTCTCAGGGTTGAGCTTGATCTGAAACCGGCGCAAGTTGTCGAATGTTTCTCTGAGGTATTCCAGCAGGGTGCCGCGCTTCTCTGTCTTCACCACAATAACGTCTACATAGACGTGGGCATTTCTGCCGAGTTGCTTGAGGAGGCACTTCTGCATGCAACGCTGAAAAGTGGCACCGGCATTTCTCAAGCCAAATGTCATAGTCAGGTAGCAGAAAGCTCTGAATGGTGTGATGAAGGCGGTCTTCAGGCGGTCAGCTGGATCCAACTTGATCTGATGGTAGCCTGAGTAAGCATCCAAAAAACTCAACAACTCGCATCCGGCTATGGAGTCTATCACTTGATCGATTCGAGGTAAGGCAAACGGATCTTTGGGGCAGGCTTTGTTGAGGCTGGTATAATCTATACACATGCGCCATTTATTGTTTTTCTTCAATACAAGGACCAGGTTGGCAAGCCATTCTGGAAAAAAAACACCTCCATAATGAAGCCGGCTGCTAGAAGCCGGGCTATCTCTTCTCCTACAATCCTTCTCTTCTCCTCCGACAGTCGGCGGAGAGGTTGTTTGACTGGTTTTGCGTCTACTCGGACGTGTAGCTTGTGCTCGGCGAAATCCTTCGGAACACTCGGCATGTCCTTTGGGGACCATGCAAAGATGTCTCGATTCTCACGGAGGAAATCGACGAGCTCGCCTTCCTATTTACTGCCCAGGTTTGCTCCAATGACGGCAAACCTCTCCGGGTTCTCTGGGTCCAGAGGTATCTTCTTTTTTCCTTGGCCGGCTGGAAGGAGCCTTGAGCATCATATTCCTTGGGGTCATGGGACAGGGCCGGCTGCTTGCCGGCCATGGCCACGACTCGGTCCAACATCTTTTTTTCTTCGGTAATCACGAGGGACTCGGCCAGCCGACTGCTGGCTGCAGCACACTCAGAGGATTTCTTGTAGTCTCCGGCTATGGTGATGATCCCCTTTGAACTAGGCATCTTCATCTTGAGGTAGGCGTAGTGGGGCATAGTTATGAACTTGGCCAGGGCAGGTCGGCCAAGCAACGCGTGGTAAGGCCTCTCTAGATCCACCACTTCAAACCAGACTGCTTCTCGGCGGAAGTGATCCTTGTCTCCGAAGAGAACATCTATCTTGATCTTGCCGATTGGTGAGCAGGACAGGCCGGGTACGATGCCATGGAACACAGTTCGGCTTGGCATGAGTTGCTTCGTCTTGATGTTCAGCTTCTCCATGGTCTCACGGTACAGTATGTTGATGCTGCTCCCACCGTCAATCAGTACTCGGGAGAAACAGGCAGCTCGCCTTTCTGTTGCGAGGGTGGCGTCCAACACCAATGCATAAGAGCCGGGAGACGGCATCACCTCTGGGTGATCGGCCCGGCTCCGGCTGATAGGCTTCTCAGACCAATGCATAAACTCTCGGTTCTTAGAGGCGACCGCGTTGACATCTTGCTATTGTCGGCGCCGATTGCGTCTGTCTTCAGTTTGGCTTGTAAAGACGACGTAGGCGGCATGCTCGTCCGGGAACTCGTCTTGAATGGCTCTGAGTGATGGTCGAGCAGCCGGCTGCTGAGGGGCTGGAGGTGGCTGGCCAGCAGGTGGAGGCGGCACCAGCCCTTCGCCTTTGGAGATTCGCGTGAGTCAATGACACTTCTGAGTCGTATGGTTGGACGGCTTCACGCCGCTGTGGAACTTGCAGGGGGCATCAAGGTTTTGTTCGTAGGAGAAAGCCGGCTGCCAAGCCGGCCTGCCGCCCTTCTGCTTCTTGGGCATGGGCCGCCCTTCGGGTTGTTCATCTTCGACTGTGGCTACTTGCTGACTGGTGGAAGGCGGCATAGGGGCCTTGCGCTTGTGGTCGTTTGGGTGCGATTGGAGTCACTGGTCGGCATCTTGGGAGCTGGAACGAGCACCTTTCCAGAGGAAACCACTCGAAGCTCAGTCTTCATTGAAGAGTCGGCCGTGGCGTACTTGTCTGCTATGATCAGCAGCTCGTCGAGGGTAGTCGGCTCATCGCAGAGGAGTCGGTGCTTGAGGAGGGTGCCCTCTCGGCACCCGGCGGTGAAGTATTCTATGGCTTGAACCTCGTGCACCCCTTCGCAGGAGTTGCAGAGCTTGGCCCAACGCATGAGCTAGTCGCGACTTGATTCGCTGGGCCCTTGGACGCACAAGGAAAGCTGGCGGGGCTTGGGAGGCCGCTTGTATGTGCTGGTGAAATTGCGGATGAAGACTTCCGTGAATTCTAGCCAGCTGTTGACGCTGTAGGGCTTGAGGCTATTCAACCAGGTGCGTGTCCTGCCTTGAAGCATGAGCGGGACATAGTTCACGGCAACGCGCCTGTTGCCGTTTGCTATGCTGACTGC
This sequence comes from Triticum aestivum, assembly GCF_018294505.1. Taxonomy (NCBI): domain Eukaryota; kingdom Viridiplantae; phylum Streptophyta; class Magnoliopsida; order Poales; family Poaceae; genus Triticum; species Triticum aestivum. The sequence goes on from NC_057805.1 coordinate 34,411,070, forward strand.
GGTGGAGTAAGCGATCAACTAGTCTTCCGACTTCACGGAGCCGTTGTATTTTGGCGTGTCTCTTGGGAGTGAGAACCCTTTGGGAAAGGGCTCGTCGCAGATGCGGGGGCCAAAGCAAGGCGGGCCGACATCATCTTCTTCTTCTAGTGCCAGGGATCGCGCTAGGCAGTCGATCCGGTGGCGGGCGTCATTCTCGCCTACTCCTTCGCGGTGGCCTAGTCGGTCGCCGAGAGTCAGATGCATAACAGGCGGCGAGGTGGGATATCTCTCCCCACGAGGCGAGGCAGGAGGCGGATTGCCTCGTCGTTCCACAGCTCAGGGGCGGCCTTCTGCGCCGCGCTCGATGGTGAGCCGAGTCCGACTGCGGGTAGCAGCCGATTCCTTGTCTTTTCTCGCGCGGGCGCCGCTTGTAGTCGGCGTCCAGGATGTCGCGCCGTGCTCTCGGCGTGGGGGAGGACTTTCAGCACGGGCGCCGGCTTCATGCCGCTCTGCGGCTGGGTCGATCAGCTGCTGGATGCGTCTAGTCATGTAGGGGAGCTCGTCCGCCCCCAGCCCGTTCAGGTCGTCTACGACCGCCTTAGCGCCACGCAGGTTCTCGAGTGGCGTGGCATAGACTGGTCGGTCTGCTCCCAGCATGCTGGCGATGGCCGCACCGCGCTTCTTGACGATGCCGGCTCGGCTCGGCCCGCCAGGAGGCGGCGTACCAAAGGCGGCGCGGTCGACTTCGCGCTGGTGAGCCTCAGTGAGGCGTCTCATGGATGCTATCTTCTGGCCCTCCGCGATGAGGGCGAGGCAGCGTGCCTCCAGTGTCTCGGCGTCGTCGTCGGCCGGGATGGGGGCGGACAGGTCATGTAGTGCTGCTTGTAGGGCGTCATGTGCGTTTTCGCCTGAGGCGGCACCATGGCTGATGACCAGCACCTCAGTGACAGTGCTGCCGCCACTGTCGGCTCGAGGAAAAGGGTCGTTGTAACACCCCAGATGTAACTTTCCATATTTGTAACTCCAACTCTTGCCATTTTCGGCTATGTGTTATGATATTCCCTCCGTGGTTGGGTTTTGTTTTTTGTTTTGCATTTTGTTCATGTCATGCATCTCATATCATGTCATCATGTGCATCTCATTTGCATACGTGTTCGCCTCATGCATCCGAGCATTTTCCCCATTGTCCGTTTTGCAATCTGACACTCCCACGTGCATCGGCGCATCCCTTTTATTTCTTTTGGTGAGCGGGTGTTAAACGTTCTCGGAATGGACCGAGTCTTGCCAAGTTGCCTTGGTACACCACCGGTAGACCACCTGTCAAGTTTCGTTCCATTTGGAGGTCGTTTGATGCTCCAACGGTTAACCGGGTAACCGCAAAGTCCTTTTGTGTGTTGCAGCAAAACCCCCCTCCAAACAGCCCAATAACCCACCTAAGTGTCACGACCGGTTTTTCAGTAAAATAATTATTGAGAGACCAATCCCTTTTACGGACCAGCGAGGAAGAATTCCTTCTCACTGATAGACAATATCTTGGTCACAGAAGAAAAATACCAGGAGTACTAAATATAATACAAGGTTGAGCAGAGACTGCCCAACAATTTATTACATGCACGCCGCTAAAACAAGACGGCGGATAGGGTGGCAAACTACTAACTCACGATAATAACGGTGGTGGAAATATCATCGCGAAGCGAGTGATATGATTCCAGAAGACTACAACTCATCGAGCGTCGGAGTGAGGCTCGAGAAGACTTATTGCGGGTGGCGGAAGCGTATACAATACAAGTGACCAATATCCGGGATCGCGCAGGACTGACTGGGACTCCTCTAGGCATCGGACGCGCTATCAAACTCTTCATCCAAGAGATCGCCTTCGTCAACATCTGGCCAAATCAACAAGCCAGGTGAGTACTATGAAAGTACTCGCAAGACAGTTCGAACATAAGATATAACGAATGCAACATGAAGCATATGAACAAGTTAACCAGTGCGATCAGACATAGAGATAATAAAATACTAGGTGCCAAGCGAGGGTCTGAATGACGCCTCGAGCGGAAAATGCAGAATAATAATACAGGTGCCAAACGAGTGTCTGAAAGACTCCTCGAGAGGAAAAATGCAGAATAATAATGCGGGTGCCAAACGAGTGTCTGAAAGACTCCTCGAGAGGAAAATGCAGAATAATAATGCCACAGTCGGGCGTCGGGGCGACACCACATAAAGGGCTTATCACAGAAAATAAAGACAGTGCATGCCGCAGTCGGACGTCTGAGCGACATCACATAAAGGGCTTATATTTAAAGTAAGAGACACGTACACGCCACAGTCGGACGTCTGCGCGACGTCACATAAATGGCTTATATCACAGCTCAATAATACAATCGTTCGGAAACATAAATTATCACAAGCATGCGACGAATATAAAGTTAGTCCATCCACAGGAGTAACAATAAAACTGGATTTACCACTAGAGCTTGTTCACCGGGGACAAGTTTTTCACACGGATAGATATGGATATAATGTTTACACTACTGATCATGGATACGATGATTTGGAAAGAATTGACTCTGCAAAGTTTGTACTTAACCACAGCCAACGAATTTCAGTAGTCACGGGGACTAGTTCCGTCTACGGTGTTTTGGAAGAAACCCGTCTAACCAGTACACACCCAATTCAACCATCCGAAGCCAGGGATCACCCTCGGCGACGTTCAAGAAAAACCTTGAGACGGGGAGGCTACAACCTCGCGTAGCATAGGATCAAATTTCTATACGCGCGCTCTAAGGGGGTGCCCCCCTCTCGGTCCCAACCGGAAACACCCATGCCCCCTGACCGGATGAGTGGCTTTAATCCTGGGCCAAGGTACCATCATCATGGCCTCTCTGTTTGGTGTGTACACGGAAAGAGGTTACCAACTTACTAAAACGCATCCTGGCAATGAGACATGTGGTAGCACGGAAAGGGGAAAGAACGGTAATGTGGCTCCAACCACGTTAACGTCGGAGAAAGTCGGATGACGCAAAGCTGGTATGCTACAACAGTACCACCTTGTTGCCCTTCATGTCACCACATGATTAGGCCATCTCTCATCAGAGATCATCGCAACTTTGGAACATGCGGGAAAAGAACGATAACGTGGCTCCAACCACGTTAACGTCGGGGAAAGTCGGATGACGCAAGGCTGGTATGCTACAACAGTACCACCTTCCTGCCCTTCACGTCACCACATGATTAGGCCATCTCTCATCAGAGATCATCGCGACTTTGGAACAACCGGGTCGTTGCCTTACAAGCAACGAGGTATTTACCGACACTCATATGCCACGCACAAACTCTCACGTGAACATGTAAAACACATGTCACATCAAATGTTCAAAACACGCTTGCCTGGTTCGGAGAAGTCGGAGTCTAGCTCGGCGAAGTTCCCGGCTCTGTCACCTCTCCCGGAACCTACGGCAATCACGAAACGGATACTAACGTGAAAACCAACACTTGCACAGAAACTTTTCCAACTAATTTTCAAATAAATCCCATAAAAAACTAGACAAAATTTGAAGATTGTCAGAAAAAGAATCACTCAAAAAACCCTTTTTATTAAAAAGTTATAAAGGTTTCTATCCAGGGACTTATCTATAATGAAACAGAAAAGTTCCAGGGTTTTAACTGAGAAAACAGAAAACGCTTCGGTTGGGAATGCGCAAGCACAAAGGAGAAAACGTATTTTGCCTGAAGGCGCCAACAGAAAACGGTTCGCGAATAAAAGAACAGAGGCTGACACGCGGGGTCCACATGTCAGGTTTGAAAAGCTCGCCGGCGCCCGAAGACTGCGGTGGACGCCGGCGTCGAACCACGGCGAGTTAGGAGAAACGGAGGGTACCAAGAGCTTCAGCGTCTTCTTCCGCGTCGGTGGGTGGTGGACTCGTCCAATGGGGAGCACCACGTCGACGGCGACACTATCTCCGGCGGACGGCGGCTCGGGTGAGGATGGGGAACTCCGGTGGAGGGCTGCAAACTATGAATTGAGGCACGGGTCAGAACGAGTGATGCAAGGTGAAGCTACTGGCAAGAGAATGGAGGCGGAGGAGCGCACATGGGGGCGAATCGGGCTGGATCCCGTGGTGGGTCACGGCGGCCGGAGTCGAGGAAGGAGACCTCCTCGGGGCTCTACCAGTGGCTAGGCTTGCTCTAGGGGGAGTGCAGGGATGGTGGGTGCTCGAGTTGAAGCTCGGGGCCTCTATTTATAGGCAGATCGACGGGGTGGCCGTGAACGGAGAATCTCCGGCGAGCGATAACGGCGGAGCAGTGGATTGGCAGGTGGTTTGAGCGGCCAGGCAGCATCAGTGGAGGTTACTGGAGTTGTTTCACAGCTAAACGGAGATGGTTTTGGCGTAATGGCGTCGGTCCACGGTGAGGTGACCGCACGGGCTCAACGGCTGCAGAGAGCGCGCTCCGCGCCCTGCGGTTCACGACGAGAGCGGCAGCGTATTCGGGGGAGTGGAAGGCCACGCGGCGGGCTCCGGTGGTTTAGGCGGCGCTGGGTGGCGTCGTCGGCGCCGTGTCTCCCGCTGGCGCCCGCAAAGCCGCCGCCGGCGTCGGTCACGGGGCGGTGCACCTTCTGCTTCTCGTTGCCGACGCCCGCAAGGCGCCAGGCGTTCGTGCGGTGCAGGAACAAGAGGGCGGGGACGAGGAGCAAGGCGACGCAGTGGTACTGGCGAGATCGATGCCCTTCTCTGAAGAAAACGACAGCAAGCCACTGCAGTGTTCTCTGAACTTTCTGAACTTGACATAGACAGTGCACTGCAGGTGTTCGACAGATGGTTTTGGCTATGACATAAATTTTTCTGGAGCTGTAACTTGGTGAGATGACCACTCAAAGCACCCAGGGGCTGCCTGATTTTACTTGCAATATTTGGAGAAGGTTTTGAATGAATTTCACCAAATTTGTCAAATCTGGTCCAAACTTGCAGCAGGTGTAGTTTGAAAATTTTGAACTGAAGACCAGTGGATCTTCATGGTTCTAGGTTGAGGGTTCAAAGGACTAGGAGGGGAAAAAGGTTTGGTGGCAAAAATCAAGACAGAAAGTGGAGTTCCTTTGTAAATCTCCAAGTGCTAGAAAAGAAGGCAGAAATTTATTTGAATAGAATTTGAATGGAAATAATCACATGGGGAGGTTCAACTTGCTGGATTTGATGCAAATCATGATCCAAAGGTGAGGAAGTGGTTAGGAGAGAGGATTTGCACTAATGCCATGGCAAGAAGGAATTGTTGAAAGTGGGAAAGGACTTTCCAAAAGCCATAGTGCAAATTCAAAAAGATTTTCAAAAGTTATTTTCCCAAATGAAAAACATTTTGTCTTGAGTCCAAATGAAAAGCAAGAACTTCCAAGACCAAAGGCAGATCTTGGGTGAATCCAAAAAAAAACTTTTGCCATAAAGAAAAATATATGAGAGGGAGAGTTCTCTTGAAGAAAAATTTAAATCACTCCCCTCAAGTCAAATAAAATCTTTTGAAAAATCCAAATGAAAACTTGGGTGTCACAACACCTACCCCCTTAGGAAAAATCTCGTCCTCGAGATTTCTGCTGATCCTCAAATAGATACGGATACTCTGCTCGAAGGAAATCCTCCCTTTCCCATGTAGCTTCATCCTCAGTGTGGTTGCTCCACTGAACCCTGAAAAACTTTGTCGTTTTCTGACGGGTCCTCCGTTCAGACTCTTCTAAAATCTTTACTGGTCTTTCTCTGTAGGTGAGATCTGGTTGCATATCAATGTCCTCATGAGGTACATGTTTTTCTGGGTTGCTCACACATTTTCTTAACTGTGAGACGTGGAACACGTCATGGACGTCTGACAGCTCCTTGGGGAGGTCTAGTTGGTAGGCCACCGTGCCTCTTCGTGCCTTTACACAAAATGGTCCAATAAATCTTGGGGCTAGCTTCCCCTTTATTTTGAACCGTTGCAGACCCCTCATAGGAGATACTCGGAGGTATACGGAATCACCGGGTTCAAAGCTGACCTCACGGTGCTTCTGATCATAGTAGTTCTTTTGGCGGCTCTGTGCTGTCTTGAGTCTGTCCCGGATTTGTTTAACTTTCTCCTCGGCCTCTTTAAGCATATCTGGGCCGAAGATACGGCTGTCACCTGTCTCTGACCAATTCAATGGGGTACGACACCTTCGTCCGTACAATGCTTCAAAGGGTGCCATTTGCAAGCTGGCTTGGTAACTGTTGTTGTAAGCAAATTCGGCATACGGCAAACTCTCTTCCCAACTGGATCCATAGGTGAGCACACAGGCTCTTAGCATATCCTCTAGGATCTGGTTCACACGTTCCGTCTGTCCATCAGTCTGAGGGTGGTATGCTGTACTGAAAGCTAGTTGCGTGCCCAGAGCTTGTTGTAGGTGATCCCAAAATTTGGAGACGAATTGTGTGCCTCGGTCTGATATTATAGTCCTTGGGACTCCGTGCAAACAAACTATACGAGATAGATAAAGTTTTGCCAGTCTTTGGGTGGAGTAGGTAGTCTTCACGGGAATGAAATGAGCAACCTTGGTTAGTCGGTCTATGATGACCCATATGGCGTCATTCCCATGTTGTGATCAGGGTAATCCGACGATGAAATCCATTCCTATTTCATCCCATTTCCACTCTGGTATCCTGTTTGGTTGGAGTAGCCCTGCTGGCTTTTGATGCTCGGCCTTGATGTGCTGACACGAATCGCAACAAGCAATGAATGTGGCTATATCTCTTTTCATACCGTGCCACCAAAATCTTTCCTGAATGTCCTTGTACATTTTGGTTCCTCCAGGATGAATCGAGTATGGAGCGGTGTGGCTCTCCGTCAAGATCTGTTGCTTGAGTTCCTCAATGTTAGGTACGCAAAGTCTGTCTCGGTACCATAATGTTCCTTCACTGTCGGTGACGAACTCGGAAGTCTTATGAAGATTCATTTTCTTCTTTATGCCTTCGATGCTGGGATGTCCCTGCTGAGCCTTCTTGATTTGTTCCACCAGGGTGGGTTGTATCTCCAGGTTTGATACGGTGCCCTCAGAGACTAACATCACGTTGAGCCTAGCGAACTCTCGCTGAAACTCAGGCCTCAAATTTTGCGGACCGTCATTGTCCGGGCTGGGGTTTCGACTAAGGGCATCGGCCACTACATTAGCTTTCCCTGGATGGTAGTGAATACCGACGTCATAGTCCTTGACCAGTTCCAACCAGCGTCGTTGGCGTAAATTCAGCTCTGGCTGTGTGAAAATATATTTGAGGCTCTTATGGTCTGTATATATTTCACAGCGATTTCCCAACAGAAAGTGCCTCCACTCCTTGAGTGCATGTATGACTGCTGCTAGCTCCAGGTCATGTGTTGGGTAATTTTCCTCATGTTTTCGCAGCTGCCTGGAGGCATATGCGACAACCTTGCCATCCTGCATTAGCACGCATCCGAGACCTTTTCGGGACGCGTCACAATACACTTCAAACCTCTTGTGTATGTCTGGCACAGTTAAGACTGGTGCGGTTGTCAGCTTCTTCTTGAGTTCTTGGAAGCTCTGCTCGCATGCTTCCGTCCATACAAATTTCTTGTCCTTCTTGAGTAACTGTGTTATAGGTTTCGCCACAGTGGAGAACCCTTCAATAAATCTTCTGTAATACCCGGCCATTCCCAGAAAACTCCGCACATCAGTAACATTGGCGGGTGGCTTCCAGCCCAGTATGGCCTTGACTTTTTCTGGGTCTATGGCCACACCTTCTTGGTTCAGTATATGGCCCAAGAAACCAACTTGTCTTAGCCAAAATCCGCACTTGCTAAATTTGGCGTACAACTGATGTTTCCTCAATTCTCCCAAAACAATTCTGAGGTGTTCAGCATGCTCTTCTGGTGTCCTCGAGTAAACCAGAATGTCGTCAATGAATACCACCACAAATTTGTCCATGAATTTCATGAATACTTTGTTCATGAGGTGGACGAAATATGCGGGGGCGTTTGTTAGTCCAAAAGGCATCACTGTGAACTCGTATAACCCATATCTGGAAGTGAAAGCTGTCTTGGGAATATCTTCTGTCCGTACCTTCAGTTGATGGTATCCCGATCTCAAATCAATCTTTGAAAATACCTTGGCTTGTGCGAGCTGGTCAAACAAATCATTGATCCGTGGCATCAGATATTTGTTTTTGATGGTGACCATATTGAGGGCTCGATAGTCTATGCACAGCCTCAGTGTCCCATCCTTCTTCTTGGCGAATAACACGGGCGAACCCCATGGTGAGGAGCTGGCTCGTATAAACGCTTTGTCCAATAATTCTTTTATCTGCTTCTTCAACTCCACCAATTCTGAGGGTGCCATTCTATAAGGCTTCTTATAGATGGGAGCGGTGCCAGGTGCTAGTTCGATGCTGAATTCGATCTCTCGGTCTGGTGGCATGCCTGGTAGTTCTTCAGGGAACACATCAGGGAACTCGCATACCACTGGAACCTTCCTTAGTTCTGCAATGTCCATTTTGTTCAGCTTTGGCTGCTGTGATCGTGGCCTTTCTTGAGCGGAAACTCTTATAGTCTTGCCGTGATGGTGAGTGAGAATCACTGTTCGATTGAAGCAGTCGATGAATCCTTTGTTGGTGGTTAACTAGTCCATCCCTAAAATGACATCCGGTCCTTTACTTTCCAACACGATGAGATTCGCGTGGAATTGTAGTCCTTCGAACTCAATGACCACTCCTTGGCAGTAACCTTGAGCGATTTGCTTATTTCCGGGGGACTTGATGACATAGATTTTTCCAAGGGAAGTATCGGAAAAACGTGTTGCGAAACAAAACTCTTCGAAACGAACGAATGGGAAGCCCCAGAATCAAACAAAACCGTGGCAGGTACTGTGTTGACAGGGAACGTACCGAGCACGATGTCTGGGGCATTCTGCGCTTCCTCCCTGGTCACATGGTTCAGGTGACCCTTCCTGTGGTTGTTGCTGGGATTGAAGTTGTTGCGCTTGGGGGCTGGATTGTTTCCACCATTGTTCGGCTTGGGTGCCGAGTCTCTTGGCTTCGGGCACTGTTTAGCATAATGCCCTTGTTGACCACATGCATAGCAGGTGACCCCTGGACGGTATGTGAACTCCTTGTCCCTGGCATGAAATTGTCCGACGGGCCTTGGCTCAGTAGTCGTGGATCTCCTTGTGTCTGTCCTTGGGACCTCAGTCTTGCCTCGGTTGCTGCGGGCAAGAGTCGTCTTGTCCCTCTTCCGCTTACGGATATCTTCCAGACTACGGCGCTCATTCTCCACGGTGATGGCCTTGTCCACCAGCGTCTTAAAATCCGGAAAGGTGTGTACAATCAGTTGGCATCTCAGTGCTGGTGCCAGGCCGTCCAGGAAATTTTCCATCTTTTTGCTTTCTGTCATGTGCTCGTCATAGGCATAACGAGACAGCTGAGTGAACTGACCATTGTACTCTGTCACTGACATGCCTCTTTGCTTCAGGTCATCAAACTCTCTCTTCTTGATCTTTAGGATGCTCCTGGGGATGTGTGCCCCACGGAAGCCTTCCTTGAACTCTTCCCAGGTGATGTTGTGTTCCCTGGGATGCATGTGTAGGAAGTTTTCCCACCATGCTGCGGCTGCTCCAGTAAGATAGTGTGGTGCATAAAGCACCTTCTCATGATCGGAGCACTGAGCAATAATCAGTTTCCTTTCAATCTCACGAAGCCAATCATCGGCTTCCAGCGGTCTGTCGTTGTGAGCAAAAGTTGAGGGGCGAGTCTTCTGTAACTCAGATAACTTGGAATGGGGTTGATAGGGTTCACAGTGGTTTCCCATGTTGATGACATGGTTCATCATCTCTTGGTGCTGTTGCTGGCTTTGCTCGAAGAGACGGCATACTTGAGACAGTGCTGCTTCGCTGTCTTGTTGGCTGGACTGACCCTGAGTGAAATTGTTGCTGGTCTGTGTCCTGTAAACCTCTTCTGGCTGATTGGGCATGGAGCGAGTCCACGGGCGAGACATTTTTCCAGTCTGGGGTATTATTTGCAAAACCCATGAGAAAAACTGTGTAGCACAAGAAAAAATCTCACAAAGGCAATAATCAAGAGGCTTCAAGGTTTTCAAAAAAGAACACAAATGAGTTTTCATGGAGAAGAAGTGCTTAACATAAATCTTACATGCGAAAAGCAAACACAAGATACAGCACAAAAGACGCTAATAACCGATTAGCGATTGCACCTAGTGGCTTCCTACAGTCAGCCTGGCTCTGATACCAACCTTGTCACGACCGGTTTTTCAATAAAATAATTATTGAGAGACCAATCCCTTTTACGGACCAGCGAGGAAGAATTCCTTCTCACTGATAGACAATATCTTGGTCACAGAAGAAAAATACCAGGAGTACTAAATATAATACAAGGTTGAGCAGAGACTGCCCAACAATTTATTACATGCACGCCGCTAAAACAAGACGGCGGATAGGGTGGCAAACTACTAACTCACGATAATAACGGTGGTGGAAATATCATCGCGAAGCGAGTGATATGATTCCAGAAGACTACAACTCATCGAGCGTCGGAGTGAGGCTCGAGAAGACTTATTGTGGGTGGCGGAAGCGTATACAATACAAGTGACCAATATCCGGGATCGCGCAGGACTGACTGGGACTCCTCTAGGCATCGGACGCGCTATCAACCTCTTCATCCAAGAGATCGCCTTCGTCAACATCTGGCCAAATCAACAAGCCAGGTGAGTACTATGAAAGTACTCGCAAGACAGTTCGGACATAAGATATAACGAATGCAACATGAAGCATATGAACAAGTTAACCAGTGCGATCAGACATAGAGATAATAAATACTGGGTGCCAAGCGAGGGTCTGAATGACGCCTCGAGCGGAAAATGCGGAATAATAATACAGGTGCCAAACGAGTGTCTGAAAGACTCCTCGAGAGGAAAAATGCAGAATAATAATGCGGGTGCCAAACGAGTGTCTGAAAGACTCCTCGAGAGGAAAATGCAGAATAATAATGCCACAGTCGGGCGTCGGGGCGACACCACATAAAGGGCTTATCACAGAAAATAAAGACAGTGCATGCCGTAGTCGGACGTCTGAGCGACATCACATAAAGGGCTTATATTTAAAGTAAGAAACACGTACATGCCACAGTCGGACGTCTGCGCGACGTCACATAAAGGGCTTATATCACAGCTCAATAATACAATCGTTCGGAAACATAAATTATCACAAGCATGCGACGAATATAAAGTTAGTCCATCCACAGGAGTAACAATAAAACTGGATTTACCACTAGAGCTTGTTCACCGGGGACAAGTTTTTCACACGGATAGATATGGACATAATGTTTACACTACTGATCATGGATACGATGATTTGGAAAGAACTGACTCTGCAGAGTTTGTACTTAACCACAGCCAACGGATTTCAGTAGTCACGGGGACTAGTTCCGTCTACGGTGTTTTGGAAGAAACACGTCTAACCAGTACACACCCAATTCAACCATCCGAAGCCAGGGATTACCCTCGGCGACGTTCAAGAAAAACCTTGAGACGGGGAGGCTACAACCTCGCGTAGCATGGGATCAAATTTCTATACGCGCGCTCTAAGGGGGTGCCCCCCCTCTCGGTCCCAACCGGAAACACCCATGCCCCCTGACAGGATGACTGGCTTTAATCCTGGGCCAAGGTACCATCATCCCGGCCTCTCTGTTTGGTGTGTACACGGAAAGAGGTTACCAACTTACTAAACCGCATCCTGGCAATGAGACATGTGGTAGCACGGAAAGGGGAAAGAACGGTAACGTGGCTCCAACCACGTTAACCTCGGAGAAAGTCAGATGACGCAAGGCTGGTATGCTACAACAGTACCACCTTGCTGCCCTTCATGTCACCACATGATTAGGCCATCTCTCATCAGAGATCATCGCAACTTTGGAACATGCGGGAAAAGAACGATAACGTGGCTCCAACCACGTTAACGACGGGGAAAGTCGGATGACGCAAGGCTGGTATGCTACAACAGTACCACCTTGCTGCCCTTCATGTCACCACATGATTAGGCCATCTCTCATCAGAGATCATCGCGACTTTGGAACAACCGGGTCGTTGCCTTACAAGCAACGAGGTATTTACCGACACTCATATGCCACGCACAAACTCTCACGTGAACATGTAAAACACCTGTCATATCAAATGTTCAAAACACGCTTGCCTGGTTCGGAGAAGTCGGAGTCTAGCTCGGCGAAGTTCGCGGCTCCGTCACCTCTCCCGGAACCTACGGCAATCACAAAACGGATACTAATGTGAAAACCAACACTTGCACAGAAACTTTTCCAAATAATTTTCAAATAAATCCTATAAAAAACTAGACAAAATTTGAAGATTGGCAGAAAAAGAATCACTCAAAAATCCCTTTTTATTAAAAAGTTATAAAGGTTTCTGTCCAGGGACTTATCTGTAATGAAACTGAAAAGTTCCAGGGTTTTAACTGAGAAAACAGAAAACGCTTCGGTTGGGAATGCGCAAGCGCAAAGGAGAAAACGTATTTTGCCCGAAGGCGCCAACAGAAAACGGTTCGCGAATAAAAGAACAGAGGCTGACACGCGGGGTCCACATGTCAGGTTTGAAAAGCTCGCCGGCGCCCGAAGACTGCGGTGGACGCCGGCGTCGAACCACGGCGAGTTAGGAGAAACAGAGGGTACCAAGAGCTTCAGCGTATTCTTCCACGTCGGTGGGTGGTGGACTCGTCTAACGGGGAGCACCACGTCGACGGCGACACTATCTCCGGCGGACGGCGGCTCGGGTGAGGATGGGGAACTCCGGTGGAGGGCTGCAAACTACGAATTGAGGCGCGGGTCAGAACGAGTGATGCAAGGTGAAGCTACTGGCAAGAGAATGGAGGCGGAGGAGCGCACACGAGGGCGAATCGGGCTGGATCCCGTGGTGGGTCGCGGCGGCCGGAGTCGAGGAAGGAGACCTCCTCGGGGCTCTACCAGTGGCTAGGCTTGCTCTAGGGGGAGTGCAGGGATGGTGGGTGCTCGAGTTGAAGCTCGGGGCCTCTATTTATAGGCAGATCGACGGGGTGGCCGTGAACGGAGAATCTCCGGCGAGCGATAACGGCGGAGCAGTGGATTGGCATGTGGTTTGAGCGGCCAGGCAGCATCAGTGGAGGTTACTGGAGTCGTTTCACAGCTAAACGGAGATGGTCTTGGCGTAATGGCGTCGGTCCACGGTGAGGTGACCGCACGGGCTCAACGGCGGCGAGAGCGCGCTCCGCGCCCTGCGGTTCACGACGAGAGCGGCAGCGTATTCGGGGGAGTGGAAGGCCACGCGGCGGGCTCCGGTGGTTTGGGCGGCGCTGGGTGGCGTCGTCGGCGCCGTGTCTCCCGCTGGCGCCCGCAAAGCCGCCGCCGGCGTCGGTCACGGGGCGGCGCACCTTCTGCTGCTCGTCGTTGACGCCCCCAAGGCGCCAGGCGTTCGTGCGGTGCAGGAACAAGAGGGCGGGGACGAGGAGCAAGGCGATGCAGTGGTACTGGCGAGATCGATGCCCTTCTCTGAAGAAAACGACAGCAAGCCACTGCAGTGTTCTCTGAACTTTCTGAACTTGACATAGACAGTGCACTGCAGGTGTTCGACAGATGGTTTTGGCTATGAGATAAATTTTTCTGGAGCTGTAACTTGGTGAGATGACCACTCAAAGCACCCAGGGGCTGCCTGATTTTACTTGCAATATTTGGAGAAGGTTTTGAATGAATTTCACCAAATTTGTCAAATCTGGTCCAAACTTGCAGCAGGTGTAGTTTGAAAATTTTGAACTGAAGACCAGTGGATCTTCATGGTTCTAGGTTGAGGGTTCAAAGGACTAGGAGGGAAAAAAGGTTTGGTGGCAAAAATCAAGACAGAAAGTGGAGTTCCTTTGTAAATCTCCAAGTGCTAGAAAAGAAGGCAGAAATTTATTTGAATAGAATTTGAATGGAAATAATCACATGGGGAGGTTCAACTTGCTGGATTTTGATGCAAATCATGATCCAAAGGTGAGGAAGTGGTTAGGAGAGAGGATTTGCACTAATGCCATGGCAAGAAGGAATTGTTGAAAGTGGCAAAGGACTTTCCAAAAGCCATAGTGCAAATTCAAAAAGATTTTCAAAAGTTATTTTCCCAAATGAAAAACATTTTGTCTTGAGTCCAAATGAAAATCAAGAACTTCCAAGACCAAAGGCAGATCTTGGGTGAATCCAAAAAAAACTTTTGCCATAACGAAAAATATATGAGAGGGAGAGTTCTCTTGAAGAAAAATTTAAATCACTCCCCTCAAGTCAAATAAAATCTTTTGAAAAATCCAAATAAAAACTTGGGTGTGACACTAAGTCCCATCCATGCTCTCGGTCGTTCAATAACGATCGTGTGGGCGAAAACCGCACTCCATTTGGAGTCTCCTAGCTCCTTCTACCTATATAAACACCTTCTCCTCCGAAATCCGGGTCGAAACCCTAGCAAAATCGCCCCCGCCGCCACCGGACACGTCCACCGCCGCCGGACGCTTCAGCCGCCGCTCGCAGCCAATCTTCGCGCGCCACGTGGCGGCCCCGTCGCCCGTACGCCGCC
>NC_057805.1:34425955-34454118 GCF_018294505.1 Triticum aestivum
TCTCGCCGATGCCGCCGTCCGTCGCCGCCCCTCCGCCCGTCGTCTCCGCTGCCGGCCACCGCGGCCCCGCGCTAGTGCCCGCCGGCGCCGCCTCCTCCGGCACCTTCCCCGACCCGCGGCGCTTCTCCCTCCTCTCCACGCCGGCCGCCACCTCTTCTCCGGCCAGCTCCGTCTCCAGCGAGCGACGAACCCTAGCCCGAGCCCCGATCCAGATCCACTGAGACGGTCGACTTTTTCTCCCTCCGATTTTCTCCAAGTCCCGTATTATTTGCAATAAGTGGCTCCGTTCATCGCATCATAACTCCGTGCATACTGCTCTGTTTTGCATGCATGATACATCAAAATGTTCGCCTCGATATGCTCTTCATTTTGTTCCATTATGCCATGTTGATTTGAGTCCATTTTGATGCCCAAATCTCTGGTGCAAGTGTGCTAATTGCTGTTAACTGCTGTTACTTATCAAAACTTGGTGATTTGTTATTTTTGTTGCAATTGATGTGTGCTTCTTATGGGCATGAGCTCTACAGGTGTTTGGATCTATGCCATGCCATCTTTACAGAGGTATATGCCATGTATTTGTGTGATCTATGTGGTGACTAGCACAAGCATGCAAACTAGGCTTCGTGATGTTTTCTGTTTCCAGGGACTTAGAATTTTTGCAGTCTGTGACTGCTGTTATTTTGTTGCCATGTATCCATGTGGCTACAGAGAGATCCATGCTTCTTTTGAGTATGGTCAGTACATATGTTTTGTAGATATAGTTGTGCTCTATCCATCCATGCCCCTGTTTGCAATTATGGAGTCAACTAGCATGTCTTAAGCTTGCTCTATTTTTGCTATAAGATATTCCTGGCAGATTCTCAACATGATATTCAATTTTGCCAAGGTTGTTGTAGTTGATCCTTTCATACTATGTATTTGATCTTGCCATGGTTAGCTTCATAAACATGCCATCTTGCTGTAGGTATGCTTGTTTTGTCATGCATTGCTTTGTGGTGAGTGCATCAAGCTCACCAAGATGCCTTCATAATACTGTTTCTGCCATGCCCTGTTTTCTGCCAAGTCTGAAACCTGTTAACGAAACTTGCTATGTTTACATGAGTGCCATCATATCTTCTGGTACTTTTTGGCTCATGGTCAGTAAGGGACTTTTCTTCTATGCATTTAGTACATTGATGCCATGCCTTATTCTGCTATGTTAAGTTCCTTTAGCATGTGTTTTGCTTGCTCTGGACATTGCTACCTGATGCTGTTTCAGCCATGTCCGGTAATTTCACCAAGTCTGTGAACCTGTTATCTTTTGCACTTTTGCCACGCTTGTTTGAACCTGTTATGTTGTGATCTAGCTGTAGCTCAGTGTTCATCTTTTGTCAAGCATCTCCTGTAGATTACTTCCATATGCTTTGTTGTTATGTTGGGGTGCTGTAGCATAGTTACTTGTTGTATTCTAAGTGCTATCATGCTGTTAATCGCAGAATCGTGTTATTCTTGTTTTGCTTGCCATTTGCAAACCGTGCATCCGTTTCCGGTGATCTTTATATCGATTTTGACCGAAATCATCTCATCTTTCCAGTGGCATGCTTGGTTTGCCAAGTTACTGCCTTGTTCATTCTTTTTCTTCCGGAGCACGCATATGCATCGCATACCACATCTCGCATATCATGCATGTTTTGCATCATGTTGCTTGTGCATTTCCGTGATTGATTGTGGTTCCATTGCTTGTGTTCTTGTTGTGGGTAGAGCACGGAGACGAGTTCGTGAACGAGGAACCTGTTGAGTACACTTACGAGGATTAAGCTTTCGACAACTCTGAGAACCTTGCAGGCAAGATGACCATACCCTCGAAATCACTTCTATCTTTTCTTTGCTAGTTGTTCGTTCTATTGCCATGCTGCGCTACCTACCACTTGCTATATCATGCCTCCCATATTTTCCATGTCAAGCCTCTAACCATCCTTTCATAGCAAACTATTGTTTGGCTAAGTTACCGCTTTTGCTCAGCCCTTCTTATAGCGTTGCTAGTTGCGGGTGAAGTTGAAGTTGGTTCCATGTTGGAACATGGATATTTTGGAATATCACAATATCTCTTATTTAATTAATGCATCTATATATTTGGTAAAGGGTGGAAGGCTCGGCCTTATGCATGGTGTTTTGTTCCACTCTTGCCGCCCTAGTTTCCGTCATACCGGTGTTATGTTCCTTGAGTTTGCGTTCCTTACGCGGTTGGGTGATTTATGGGACCCCCTTGACAGTTTGCTTTGAATAAAACTCCTCCAGCAAGGCCCAACCTTGGTTTTACCATTTGACCACCTACCACCTACACTTCCCTTGGGTTTTCGCGAGCCCGAGGGTCATCTTTATTTTAGACCCCCACGGGCCAGTGCTCCTTCGAGTGTTGGTTCGAATGGAGCTGCCTGCGGGGCCACCTTGGGGAAACTTGAGGGCTGGTTTTACTCGTAGCTAGTCTCATCCGGTGTTGCCCTGAGAACGAGATATGTGCAACTCCTATCGGGATTTGTCGGCACATCGGGCGGCTTTGCTGGTCTTGTTTTACCATTGTCGAAATGTCTTGTAAACCGGGATTCCGAGACTGATCGGTTCTTCCTGGGAGAAGGTTTATCCTTCATTGACCGTGAGAGCTTATAATGGGCTAAGTTGGGACACCCCTGCAGGGTATTATCTTTCAAAAGCCATGCCCGCGGTTATGAGGCAGATGGGAATTTGTTAATGTCCGGTTGTAGAGAACTTGTCACTTGACCCAGGTAAAATACATCAACTGTGTGTGTAGCCGTGATGGTCTCTTTTCGGCGGAGTCCGGGAAGTGAACACGGTTTGAGTTATGCATGAATGTAAGTAGTTTCAGGATCACTTCTTGATCATCTCTAGCTTCGCGACCGTTGCGTTGCTTCTCTTCTCGCTCTCACTTGCGTATGTTAGCCACCATATCTGCTTAGTGCCTGCTGCAGCTCCACCTCATTACACCATCCTTTCCTACAAGCGTAAACAGTCTTGATCTCGCGGGTGTGAGATTGCTGAGTCCTCGTGACTCACAGATTCTACCAAAACAGTTGCAGGTTCCGACGATGCCAGTGCAGATGACGCAACCGAGCTCAAGTGGGAGTTCGACGAGGAACGTGGTCGTTACTATGTTTCTTTTCCTGATGATCAGTAGTGGAGCCCAGTTGGGACGATCGGGGATCTAGCATTTGGGGTTATCTTATTTTCATTTGGATTTGACCGTAGTTGGTCTATGTGTGGATTTTGGATGATGTATGATTTTATTTATGTATTGTGTGCAGTGGCGATTGTAAGCCAACTCTCGTTATCCCATTCTTGTTCATTACATGGGATTGTGTGAAGATGACCCTTCTTGCGACAAAACCATAATGCGGTTATGCCTCTAAGTCGTGCTTCAACACGTGGGAGATATAGCCGCATCGTGGGCGTTACAAGTTGGTAATCAGAGCCATCCCCGACTTAGGAGCCCCCTGCTTGATCGAATCGCTGGCGTTGTTGAGTCTAGAACAAAAATGTTTTGAGTCTTAGGATTATATATATCGGAGAGTAGGATTCTTTTTACTCCTCAGTCCCTTCGTCGCTCTGGTGAGGCCTCCTGATGTAGAAGTTGTGACTCTTCTCTCCTCAAATTTCACTAAAAAAATTTAGGATCACGCGGGTATCTTAGAATCGTTCCGATGGTTTTGTGACGAGAACATTGTTCTTGGTGCCTCCTGACATTTAGGGGTTGTGGCAGTGTCCCGGGGAGTTGAGCTCCGAGGTGTTGTCGTCACAATTTTATCGTTGCAGTTCTGGAATACCTGAGTTTCGCCGACATCGAAAATCTCTTTTATGCAGTTGTTGGTGAGATCACCTCGACGCCACCCAGTACTGGGGCGGGAGTTCGGGAGTATTTCCATAACTCGTATAACGGATGCTTTTCGAAGGTTGAGGTACACGATTTCCGAAGGTTTCTTGGTTATGTGTTGACGGATGGATACAGCTGGATCTAGGGATTGCTAGTTTGGGTGATATATTTTGTGTCCCCTGTATCCCCAACACCAGATTGCATAACCAGAAAGTTTTGGGAGTTTATAGGTAAGATTCAAGTAGCTCTTAGCATTTCTTCCCGCAGATATTTTGTTTGTGATTGGGTAATCCTTACCACTTATTTATTCCACTCATACTTTTTTTATTTTATTCATCAATCTCTTATCAAGTGGCTTCTCACCTTAATGGAAGTGTGATGATTTACTATGGAATTCATTCGTTCATCCTCGTTCGAATGTTTATTGTGAAGACTATATGTGGCAATTTCTATCCGTTGATTCAACTTGTCTATTTGTCTATCAAGATGCTAACGGATGTCACCCTCTTTAGGATGGCTCCGCCAACGCGTCAGAATTCGGAACGCAATGAAGGGAGTCAGGCGAACCCTCCGCCACCACCTCCGCCTCCGGAGGCATGGCAAGCTATCATGGCAGCCACCAACGCCAATGCTCAGATTATTTTGCAACTCTTGCAAGAACACACCCAAGGGCAAGGCAATCAAGGACATCAAGGCCAAGGCAACAATCAGCCTCACTTCACTACCCTCAACCAGTTCCTCGCAAATCAGCCCAAGTCTTTCAGCTACTGTGCCGAGGCCACAGAGGCCGATGATTGGCTCGTGGACATCAACAGGCATTTTGAATGTAGCAATGTCAGGCCTGAGGACTTTGTCAAGTTCGCTTCTTTTCAACTCAAGGATCAAGCTGCCGAGTGGTATCAACAATACAAAGATTCCAGAGGAGGTTGTGTGATTACCTGGGATGATTTCCACCGAGACTTCAAAGCTCACCACATTCCACAAAGTGTTGTTGAGAGCAAGCGTGAGGAGTTCCGCAATCTCAAGCAAGGCAGCATGTCCGTGTATCAATACAATACTCAGTTTCAGAAACTCGCTCGCTTCGCTAAGAGAGACGTTCCTGATGAAAAGAGCATGATCTATCAATTCAGAGGTGGCCTCAGAGAAGATCTGCAATTACCTCTCGTGCTTTTTGAGCCGACCAAGTATGATGATTTCTACAACATGGCACTGAAGCAAGAGGCTGCTCATCTCAAGTGTGAGGCTTCTAAGAAGAGATTCAGGGACGCAGTTCAGTCTTCTTCTTCCTCACTAGTGGCTGCTAAGCAACAGAAGTTCTGGTTGCCTCCTCCTCCTCCGTTTCGTCAGCCTTACCAGCAGAAGAACAAAGGTGGCCACGGATCTTCCCACTATTCCAACCCTGGCTATCAGAACAAGTCTCAGAATCAAGCTCCAAAGTCGAATGCTCCTTATCATCGTCCACTCTCAGAGGTGACTTGCAACAAGTGTCAGCAGAAAGGTCACTATGCTAACAAGTGCTTCAACCAAAGGCGTCTTCCGCCTCCTCCTCCTGTGAGATCTTCCAGCAATGCAGTGGTCAAGCATAATCCCAAGTCTGCAAAGGTGAACATGATGAATGCAGCTCAAGCGGAGGAATCTACTGATGTGATAATGGGTAATCTCTCAGTTAATGATATTCCTGCAAAAGTTTTATTTGATACTGGTGCATCGCATTCTTTCATGTCATACCCATTTGCATCGAAGCACAATTTTGACACAGAGGAATTATCTAGAGCAATGCAAGTTATTTCTCCGGCTAAGCGTTTGAGATCTGGCATGATGGTTCCGAATGTCGGTATCAAGATGGGCGACTATAAATTTCTGGCCAAACCAATTGTCCTTGGTGACTCGGATATTGATCTAATTCTCGGGATGCACTGGCTTTCTAAGCATAAGGCTCAACTTGATTGTGCTACCAGGGAAATTCAATTGACACACTCTTCTGAGGATGTTATCATCTATGCCGCTCGTGATGAGACCATTCGGTTGTTTTCTCTCAATGAGAAGGGCGAATTGGATGCTATTTCTCAAATTCCAGTCATTTGTGAGTATCAAGATGTCTTTCCAAAAGAGCTTCCGGGTATGCCTCCTCACCGGCCAGTTGAGTTCGTTATCGATCTTGAGCCTGGCACTGAACCCGTTTGCAAGCGTCCATACAAGCTTGGACCCAAGGATCTGAAAGAATTGAAGAAACAGCTTGATGAACAAGAGCGTCTGGGTTTGATCAGACCGAGTTCACCTCCATGGGGTTGTGGTGTTCTTTTTGTCCAGAAGTGAAGGAAATATGCCCTAGAGGCAATAATAAAGTTATTATTTATTTCCTTATATCATGATAAATGTTTATTATTCATGCTAGAATTGTATTAAATGGAAACTTGATACATGTGTGAATACATAGACAAACAGAGTGTCACTAGTATGCCTCTACTTGACTAGCTCATTGATCAAAGATGGTTATGTTTCCTAGCCATAGACATGAGTTGTCATTTGATTAACGGGATCACATCATTAGGAGAATGATGTGATTGACTTGACCCATTCCGTTAGCTTAGCACTCGATCGTTTAGTATGTTGCTATTGCTTTCTTCATGACTTATACATGTTCCTATGACTATGAGATTATGCAACTCCCGTTTATCGGAGGAACACTTTGTGTGCTACCAAACGTCACAACGTAACTGGGTGATTATAAAGGTGCTCTAAAGGTGTCTCCGAAGGTACTTGTTGGGTTGGCGTATTTCGAGATTAGGATTTGTCACTCCGATTGTCGGAGAGGTATCTATGGGCCCTCTTGGTAATGCACATCACTTAAGCCTTGCAAGCATTGCAAGCATTGCAACTAATGAGTTTGTTGCGAGATGATGTATTACGGAACGAGTAAAGAGACTTGCCGGTAACGAGATTGAACTAGGTATTAAGATACCGACGATCGAATCTCGGGCAAGTAACATACCGATGACAAAGGGAACAACGTATGTTGTTATGCGGTCTGACCGATAAAGATCTTCGTAGAATATGTGGGAGCCAATATGGCCATCCAGGTCCCGTTATTGGTTATTGACCGGAGACGTGTCTCGGTCATGTCTACATAGTTCTCGAACCCGTAGGGTCCGCACGCCTAACGTTACGATGACAGTTATATTATGTGTTTACGAGTTTTGATGTACCGAAGGAGTTCGGAGTCCCGGATAAGATCGTGGACATGACGAGGAGTCTCGAAATGGTCGAGACGTAAAGATCGATATATTGGACGACTATATTCGGACATCGGAAAGGTTCCGAGTGATTCGTGTATTTTTCGGAGTACGGGAGAGTTACGGGAATTCGTATTGGACCTTAATGGGCTATACGGGAAAGGAGAGAAAGGCTCCAAAGGGTGGCCGCACCCCTCCCCATGGACTAGTCCGAATTGGACTAGGGAGGGGGGGCGCCCCCTTCCTTTCTTCTCCTTCTCCCTTCCCTTCTCCTACTCCAACAAGGAAAGGAGGAGTCCTACTCCCGGTGGGAGTAGGACTCCCCCCTTGGCGCACCCTCCTCCTAGGCCGGCCGCCTCCCCCCTTGCTCCTTTATATACGGGGGCAGGGGGGCACCCCATAGACACACAATTGATCATTGATCTCTTAGCCGTGTGCGGTGCCCCCCTCCACCATATTACACCTCGATAATATCGTAGCGGTGCTTAGGCGAAGCCCTGTGTCGGTAGAACATCATCATCGTCACCACGCCATCATGCTGACGAAAATCTCCCTCAACACTCGGCTGGATCGGAGTTCGAGGGACGTCATCGAGCTGAACGTGTGCTGAACTCGGAGGTGCCCTGCGTTCGGTACTTGATTGGTCGGATCGTGAAGACGTACGACTACATCAACCGCGTTGTGTTAACGCTTCCTCTTTCGGTCTACGAGGGAACATAGACAACACTCTCCCCTCTCGTTGCTATGCATCACCATGATCTTGTGTGTGCGTAGGAAATTTTTTGAAATTACTACGTTCCCCAACAGTGGCATCCGAGCCTGGTTTTATGCGTAACACAAGTGAGTTGTGGGCGATATAAGTCATACTGCTTACCAGCATGTCATATTTTGGTTCAGCGGTATTGTGAGATGAAGCGGCCCGGACCGACATTACGCGTACGCTTACGCGAGACTGGTTTCACAATTGCGAGCACTTGATGCTTAAAGGTGACTGGCGGGTGTCTGTCTCTCTCACTTTAGTTGAACCGAGTATGGCTACGCCCGGTCCTTGCGAAGGTTAAAACAGCACCAACTTGACAAACTATCGTTGTGGTTTTGATGCGTAGGTATGAACGGTTCTTGCTAAGCCCGTAGTAGCCACGTAAAACTTGCAACAACAAAGTAGAGGACGTCTAACTTGTTTTTGCAGGGCATGTTGTGATGTGATATGGTCAAGACATGATGCTATATTTTATTGTATGAGATGATCATGTTTTGTAACCGAGTTATCGGCAACTGGCAGGAGCCATATGGTTGTCGCTTTATTGTATGAAATGCAATCGCCATGTAATTGTTTTACTTTATCACTAAGCGGTAGCGATAGTCGTAAAAGCAATAGTTGGCGAGATGACAACGATGCTACGATGGAGATCATGGTGTCGCGCCGGTGACGATGGTGATCAAGATGGTGCTTCGGAGATGGAGATCACAAGCACAAGATGATGATGGCCATATCATATCACTTATATTGATTGCATGTGATGTTTATCTTTTATGCATCTTATCTTGCTTTGATTGACGGTAGCATTATAAGATGATCTCTCACTAAAATTTCAAGATAAAAGTGTTCTCCCTGAGTATGCACCGTTGCGAAAGTTCTTCGTGCTGAGACACCACGTGATGATCGGGTGTGATAGGCTCTACATTCAAATACAACGGGTGCAAAACAGTTGCACACGCGGAATACTCAGGTTAAACTTGGCGAGCCTAGCATATGCAGATATGGCCTTGGAACACGGAGACCGAAAGGTCGAGCGTGAATCATATAGTAGATATGATCAACATAGTGATGTTCACCATTGAAACTACTCCATCTCACGTGATGATCGGACATGGTCTAGTTGATATGGATCACGTGATCACTTAGAGGATTAGAGGGATGTCTATCTAAGTGGGAGTTCTTAAGTAATATGATTAATTGAACTTAAATTTATCATGAACTTAGTCCTGATAGTATTTTTGCAAATTATGTTGTACATCAATAGCTCGCGTTGTTGCTTCCCTGTGTTTATTTTTGATATGTTCCTAGAGAAAATTATGTTGAAAGATGTTACTAGTAAAGATGCGGATTGGATCCGTGATCTAAGGATTATCCTCATTGCTGCACAGAAGAATTATGTCCTTGATGCACCGCTAGGTGACAGACCTATTGCAGGAGCAGATGCAGATGTTATGAACGTTTGGCTAGCTCAATATGATGACTACTTGATAGTTTAGTGCACCATGCTTAACGGCTTAGAATCGGGACTTCATAGACGTTTTGAACGTCATGGACCATATGAGATGTTCCAGGAGTTGAAGTTAATATTTCAAGCAAATACCCGAGTTGAGAGATATGAAGTCTCCAACAAGTTCTATAGCTAAAAGATGGAGGAGAAGAGCTCAAGCAGTGAGCATGTGCTCAGATTGTCTGGGTACTACAATCGCTTGAATCAAGTGGGAGTTAATCTTCTAGATAAAATAGTGATTGACAGAATTCTCTAGTCACCATCACCAAGTTAGTAGAACTTCGTGATGAACTATAGTATGCAAGGGATGACGAAAGTAATTCCCGAGCTCTTCGTGATGCTGAAATCGACGAAGGTAGAAATCAAGAAAAACATCAAGTGTTGATGGTTGAAGAGACCACTAGTTTCAAGAAAAGGGCAAAGGGAAGAAGGGGAACTTCAAGAAGAACGGCAAGCAAGTTGCTGCTCAAGTGAAGAAGCCTAAGTCTGGTCCTAAGCCTGAGACTAAGTGCTTCTACTGCAAAGGGACTGGTCACTGGAAGCGGAACTACCCCAAGTATTTGGTGGATAAGAAGGATGGCAAAGTGAACAAAGGTATATTGGATATACATGTTATTGATGTGTACTTTACTAGTGTTTATAGCAACCCCTCAGCATTTGATACTGGTTCAGTTGCTAAGAGTAGTAACTCGAAACGGGAGCTGCAGAATAAACAGAGACTAGTAAAAGGCAAGGTGACGATGTGTTGGAAGTAGTTCCAAGATTGATATGATCATCATCGCACACTCCCTATACTTTCGGGATTAGTGTTGAAACTAAATAAGTATTATTTGGTGTTTGCGTTGAGCATGAATATGATTTGATCATGTTTGTTGCAATACGTTCATTCATTTAAATTAGAGAATAATTGTTGTCCTGTTTACATGAATAAAACCTTCTATGGTCATACACCCAATAAAATGGTTTGTTGGATCTCGATCGTAGTGATACACATATTCATAATAATGAAGCCAAAAGATGCAAAGTTAATAATGATAGTGCAACTTATTTGTGGCACTGCCGTTTAGGTCATATTGGTGTAAAGCGCATGAAGAAACTCCATACTGATGGGATTTTGGAATCACTTGATTATGAATCACTTGATGCTTGCGAACCGTGCCTCATGGGCAAGATGACTAAAACGCCGTTCTCCGGAACTATGGAGAGAGCAACAGATTTGTTGGAAATCATACATACAAATGTATGTGGTCCGATGAATATTGAGGCTTGTAGCAGGTATAATTATTTTCTGACCTTCATAGATGATTTGAGCAGATATGGGTATATCTACTTAATGAAACAGAAGTCTGAAACATTTGAAAAGTTCAAAGAATTTCAGAGTGAAGTTGAAAATCATCGTAACAAGAAAATAAAATTTCTATGATCTGATCGTGGAGGCGAATATTTGAGTTATGAGTTTGGTCTTCATTTGAAACAACGGGGAATAGTTTCGCAACTCACGCCACCCGGAACATCACAGCGTAATGGTGTGTCCGAACGTCGTAATCGTACTTTACTAGATATGGTGCGATCTATGATGTCTCTTACTGATTTACCGCTATCGTTTTGGGGTTATGAATTAGAGACAGCTGCATTCACGTTAAATAGGGTACCATCTAAATCCGTTGAGATGACATCTTATGAACTATGGTTTGGCAAGAAACCAAAGTTGTCGTTTCTTAAAGTTTGGGGTTGCGATGCTCATGTGAAAAAGTTTCATCCTGATAAGATCAAACCCAAATCGGAGAAATGTGTCTTCATAGGATACCCAAAGGAGATAGTTGGGTACACCTTCTATCACAGATCCGAAGGCAAGAGATTCGTTGCTAAGAATGGATCCTTTCTAGAGAAGGAGTTTCTCTCGAAAGAAGTGAGTGGGAGGAAAGTAGAACTTGATGAGGTAATTGTACCTGCTCCCTTATTGGAAAGTAGTTCATCGCAGAAACCAGTTTCTGTGACGCCTATACCAATTAGTGAGGAAGTTAATGATGATGATCATGGAACTTCAGATCAAGTTATTACCGAACCTCGTAGGTCAACCAGAATGAGATCCGCACCAGAATGGTACGGTAATCCTGTTCTGGAGGTCATGTTACTTGACCATGACGAACCTACAAACTATGAGGAAGCGATGATGAGCCCAGATTCCGCAAAATGGCTTGAGGCCATGCAATCTGAGCTGGGATCCATGTATGAGAACAAAGTGTGGACTTTGGTTGACTTGCCTGATGATCGGCAAGCCATAGAAAATAAATGGATCTTCAAGAGGAAGACGGACGCTGAAAGTAGTGTTACTATCTACAAAGCTAGAATTGTTGCAAAAGGTTTTCGACAAGTTTAAGGTGTTGACTACGATGAGAGTTTCTCACTCGCATCTATGCTTAAGTCTGTCCGAATCATGTTAGCAATTGCCGCATTTTATGAAATCTGGCAAATGGATAAACGAAACTGCAATTGCCGCATTAGAGTTGTATATGATGCAACCAGAAGGTTTTGTCAATCCTAAAGGTGCTAACAAAATATGCAAGCTCCAGCGATCCATCTATGGACTGGTGCAAGCATCTCGGAGTAGGAATATACGCTTTGATAAGTTGATCAAAGGATATAGTTTTATACAGACTTGCGGTGAAGCCTGTATTTACAAGAAAGTGAGTGGGAGCACTACAACATTTCTGATAAGTATATGTGAATGACATATTGTTGATCGGAAATAATGTAGAATTATTCTGCAAAGCATAAAGGAGTGTTTGAAAGGAGTTTTTCAAAGAAAGACCTCGGTGAAGCTGCTTACATATTGAGCATCAAGATCTATAGAGATAGATCAAGACGCTTGATAAGTTTTTTCAATGAGTACATACCTTAACAAGATTTTGAAGTGGTTCAAAATGGAACAGTCAAAGAAAGAGTTTCTTGCCTGTGTTACAAGGTGTGAAATTGAGTAAGACTCAAAGCCCGACCACGGCAGAAGATAGAAAAAGAATGAAAGTCATTCCCTATGCCTCGGCCATAGGTTCTATAAAGTATGCCATGCTGTGTACCAGATCTATTGTATACCCTACACTGATTTTGGCAAGGGAGTACAATAGTGATCTAGGAGTAGATCACTGGACAACGGTCAAAATTATCCTTAATGGAATAAGGATATGTTTCTCGATTATGGAGGTGACAAAAAGGTTCGTCGTAAAGGGTTACGTCGATGCAAGTTTTAACACTGATCCAGATGACTCTAAGTCTCAATCTGGATACATATTGAAAGTGGGAGCAATTAGCTAGAGTAGCTCCGTGCAGAGCATTGTAGACATAGAAATTTGCAAAATACTTACGGATCTGAATGTGACAGACCCGTTGACTAAAATTATCTCACAAACAAAACATGATCACACCTTAGTACTCTTTGGGTGTTAATCACATAAGCGATGTGAACTAGATTACTGACTCTAGTAAACCCTTTGGGTGTTTGTCGGGGATATACCCCGCGGTATGACCCGGCCGGAAGTATGACCCGGCCGGACTTGGCGCTTCACCGTGACCCACCGGAAGACTGGCGACTCACGGGTCTGGCGGCTCACTGTCAGACGACTCACGAGCCTGACAACTCACGGATGACCCCGATGGCGGGTCAGATAGAAGACTAGGCCCAAGGCCCAGAAGGCCGGCTCATGTTATGGTGGGCCTGCTTAAAAGGAAAGGGATGACGAATATTTCCTTTACGCGGAAGCAAGACCCGGACTTGTATTCAACTTGTAAGAAAAGATAGACTAGCCCTAGTCCTACTAGGACTCCATATGTAACCCGCCCCTCCAACTTATATAAGGAGGGGGCAGGGCTCCCCAAAGAGGGACGAGCAAGAAACAATCTCTAGGGCTAGACACAACTAGAGGAGATCCGGTTTACGGCGACTCCCTCGTGATGATAATGAGATCTAGCCTCAAACAGCATGTAGGGTTGTTACCGGATGATGTTTCCCGGGGCCCGAAGCTGTCTAAACCCTTGTCTTGTGTTGCGTCTCTCGATTCCGCTCAACCCCTCTCAAGCTATCACATAGATGCGTTGGCCTCACGACTAAGTCCTCACACCTAGGACATCTGACGTGTTAATTCCACGACACTTGGCGCCCACCGTGGGGCTGCGCACGGTGGTGTTGAGTTCTTGAAGGGATTTCTTCAGGGTTCGAGAAGCTCGCGATTATGCGGACGAAGAAGAGCTGGCAAGAAGAGAGTCTACGTCATCATCGAGCTGTTGGAAAGAAGCGTACGTTTTAAAATCAGGAAATTAGGGTTGCATGACGCGCTCCGTTGTGATCAACCGTTCCATCGAAACGGATCAAATTTTCGCTGCAAAGCCATCAGATCTCCAAGTCGCCGAGATGGTTTCAACTACAATCTATTTCGCGGATTGGATATATTACAAGTCCCAAGGCATCAGCTCGTGGCTGCTGGTGATATTCCCTTTTCGTGAAAACCAACATGTTCATCTACCGGAAGTGCTACTGGAGTACTATAATCCATATTTTTTCGAATCTGTCAATGGCTGTCGAGCACTGCATCTAATGATCCATCAAGCCATCACATCAAATCAGCTTGTATCCAAGTCAAGCCAGCGCAACTCGCCATCCGGCGAAAGGCCAGCACTCGAAAATCATCTTCGGCCACTGCTATTGGGTCATACCACGTGTCAGGACAGATACGCGATGAGATCGGATCGATCTCCAGTTTCCAAAACTACAAGGCAAAAGGTTGCGGAGCACTTAGTGCCGGCAAACCGGGGACTCGGTCTCCGTTTCGATCCCCAAGTCACTGCCACGGCTTCGCTCCAACTCCGCTCCAAACCACCATGGCGGGTCTGCCGCCTCGCCCCTGCTGGGCCACCGCGGCCTGCGCCACCCTCGGCGACCCGCCAAGCCATATGCTGCAGCTGCTGAAGCTCCACCGTTGTGGCCAATTGTCAAGCCGGCTGGCCACTGTGCTTCTTCCTGCTGAGCATCGCCTCCACCGGCGCATTGCCAAACCGCTGTCGCACCTTGCCGAGTTGTCCGCATATGGAGTTGCCCTCATCGGCGTAATAACCGCCTCTCCGACTCCGCCTCGCCACTGCGGGCCTGCCGGCGCATTTCCAAGTCGTCTCTGATATCAATCAACATCGCCGTGTTACTGTATGAACCAGCCGCCGTCATGCCTGTTTTACCCCGAGAGCCGGCTGTCTTCGACCTCGCTCGGGTGCTCTATTGACCCGCCACCACTACTGCACGTGAGCCGTTCTTCGTTAGTGTGGTGCGCTTCGCTGCCTTCGCCAAAACCTATCTGCGAGCCGTCGTCGTTGCCTCCGCTTGCTTCCACCAGTGCCTAGTTCCAAGTCACTCCTGCTCTGTTGCAAATCGCCGGGTGAAAATTACTACTCGTTGCCTATTAACAATGGGTGGTTTGGCTATTTTTTTCGACATGGCTGAGCCAAGCAGCTACTGAGGAGCAATCAACTATTATTCTTGTCATTTTCAAAGACACAAGACGTATCTGGCAAGGCCAGAAATATGCTTTCCAGGTTAAGACAAAAGTGCAAAGCCCGGCGGTACAGATTTGGTTAAAGTTTCTGAAGACCGTCAAATCAGTTTGATGTTTGAAAAGCCATCAACCATGAGATACCAAACGTGGGGATTAAAAATTCAGGGTCATCCACCGTTATGGCAGTGGAAGTATGCGCATCGATGCTACCGGTGGGCCTCTATATATCTGAGTTAATCTCTGATCCGCACAAAGAGCAAACTATCATTCAGATGCATCAGGTGATATCTTTCCTTTGTATTTTATCAGTACATAATAAATGTTTGAGAACAATTACTCTGGTCAATGATATTTTTTCACAGGACCATTATTCATTACAAAGATGTCGCAAAAGGGTATGCGCCAAAATTATTTTTGGTAATAGCACTCGCCCGTGCCATGCCGCTCAACGGATATACATGCAAGTCGCCGCCCGCTGTTCGGTTTACATCCGTCCGTGCCAACGGCTGACTCATGTGTCCGCACCGCCTTACAACGCCACGGACGACTCGCCCGTCCGCCCTCGCGGCTGGTTCACGTGTTCGCGCCAGCTTGCAACGTGGAGGACAACTCACTCGTCCGTGACGGTTTACAACACTATGGGCGACTTACCCGTCCGACCCCGTGGCCGACTCTCCCGTCCACGCCGTTTTACAATGCCACGGCCGACTCGTCTGTTGACCGGGCGAATCAGGTGATATCCTTCTAAATATAATTTTGGCACATATTCCTTTTGTCAAAAAACAATTACTCTGGCCTGCGATGTTTTTGATGCAGGACAATTGTTCACTACATCAAAATGACGTTGTTGACTGGCCCGTCCGCGCCGGTTTACAACACCGCGGCCGGTTCATCTGTCTGAGCTGCCTCTGATGCTGAGGTCGTCTTTTCCGTCCGCCTCTCGCGTCCTGGTCTACATCAACACACCGGGCTGCACCTGTCTGCATGTGCTGTGTATTGAGTATGAGCAAGTCACTGCTTGGGAAGCCCGGTTTTCTTCCAACAAATTGGAGGCAAATTATCATCAACCGCCGTTTGCACTGGATGGCTCAATGGGCAGGCGCACAAGTCGCCACCACTACAATTTTGGTTTACTTCGAATCGCCAGTTGGAAGGAACCATTGGCCGAGTTGCTGACACAGCTCGTACAGGATTATTTATAACCCGCCGCAGTCACCTCAACTTTCTGTGGATTCACATCATGTTATCAACATCAATGATATACACCTTCTGCTATGGTCAAACACGGAGAATCTCAAGCCAACTCCTCGAGTCACCTTGAGACTTGGGGGCTACAATGATATGATTCAGCTATATGCCGGTTTGAAGTGAAGTCAAGAACCCCAGGATGTTGGAGGGAAAGATAACCCGGTCCCGGAGGCTACTACCATATGGATGAAAATTTATAGGCCGTCAGAAAATTTCCGGTTCAAAATGAAGAATGCCGGTTTGCAATCCGGTTCAAGGGAAATATGTTCTCCCACAAAGCGCTGAAGCTCTTAAAATATCCGGTTTAAAATCCGGTTCAAGGGAAATTTATCTGCCACAATGTTTTGAAGCTCTCAAATCCGGTTCAAAATTCGGTTCAAGGTAAATTTGTTTATCATAAAGCTTTGAAACTCTCAATATCCGTTTTTTCCGGTTCAAAAAGAATTTATCTCTCGCAAAAGTTCGAGTTCTCAGGAAAAATTAAAGAGACCAAAGAGAGTCCGTTACAAAGCACAACTCAAATATAGGTACCCTGCTTTAATGACCACTAGGAGCTGATCGTATTCGAATTTAGCTTAACCGTTGGGGTGTGACCCTGATCGTATTCGAATCAGAGTCGTTAAATATTATCATGATCACTAGGGGGCTTCCTGTTCAAACATAGGTCATATTCGAACCAAAGAGAACATAGCTGTCGATACCCTTTTGGTCCGCACACTGCCGAGCTCATTGGGGAGTTTCTTGGTCATATTTGAACCATAACTCAACCCCTTTGGGAACCGACGTGGATCGTATTCGAATCAGTGTCGTTAAACAACTCTCAAGGTCATTTGGGGGCTTCCTGTTCAAACATAGGTCGTATTCGAACCAAAGAGAACATAGCTGTCGGTACCCTCTTGATCGGCAACGCCAAAGCCACTGGGGGCTATATGATCGTATTCGAATCTTCGCTTAACCCCTTTGGGATGGTTTTCTGATCGTATTCGAATTAGAAGCCTCAAAAATTTTGAAGTCTCTTTTTGCAAATAATTTTGGGATTTTATTTGAAAGCTCTTTTGAACACATCTAAAGTGTATATGAGTGGTTTCTATTTAAACCCGGCTTGATTTTCGATGATAAGTCGCTGGCTTATGACAATCATCATCTATGTGGAAGCATTGGCTTCTAAGGATTGGGTTATCACACTTACTGCACAGGTATCATAAGCCGGCAGTACAATTCAATATCACAGGTATGATATTGTTTATACATGATTATGTTTAAACTGGCCCTGGCTATGGACTTTAAGCCGCCGGTATGTTTTGAATTGCGCCATTGGAATCATGCGCGTATCAAATATTGGGTTGTCACCCTTATCGTGCAGGTCATATAAACCGACAAATGCAAATTCAATATCACAAGTATGATATTATAGTTATGTTTCAAAGTTATGATTCATAACAGGCATATTTGTGACTCCTTTTTACACATCAGTGGTCATATGTGAGATATTATGACCCGCCCTGCGGTAAACCGCCAAGGGTTCTTGTGATCTACTTGCGTGCAGGATAAGACTACATTTGGGTGGTTACCCGCCCTGGTTTTTGACGTTAAGTCGCCAGGGCATATGTTGTTTAAACTTTGCAGGATTTACAGAGCTATGACTTACATAAATGATTAAATTCAAGCCCATCATCATAGATAGAAATTGGTGTCTCAAAAGGGTTATCAATTCTTGATTTTCTCAAAGGCTATAAGCCGCCGGGTTGTACAAATTCCGGCTTACAATGGAGGCGTATTAAATCGCCATCGGCCAAGAGCCGCTGGGTATTTAAACTCCGGATTGACCTATCAGCAGATGAGGTATTCAAAGTCGCTTTGGCGCAATGGCTATTATTTTATCAATGGATATGATTTATTCTACAATGGAAAGAATAGTCCCGAGTCGCTGCAGGCTTACGACCCGGCACTTGGGGGCTACATTATTCAAATTGATATTACATCAAATACGCAAGTCCCATGTCACTGCCAGCATGCACCATGGCACTTGGGGGCTAATGCAAAGTCATTTTTTGCTCAACTTATTGAAGACCCGACTCATCACATTCTAAATGAGCCGGCCCTTCGGGGCTACCAATTGCTCCTGTCGAAATTTCAAGGTACACAAGCAGTAATCCATTATATTGAAAGATCCACTATTCAGTTGGTAGAGTACAAAGCTCTTAACCTTGTGGACGTGGGTTCAAGCCCCATGGTGGAGATTACATCATATACTCTTATTATCACTGAATCATATACAAAGTCCCAGCTCGGTAATATCTTACTGACCCGGCCCTTGGGGGCTACATGTTGCTGGTCAAGTTTACATGATCATATTTACAAAGTCCCTGCTCATTATTGCATAATGACCCAGCCCTTGGGGGCTACGCTGGTTGAAGTTTAGATGAGCATGAGGCAATTACAAGTCCCAGGTTGCTGCAAGCATGACAACCCGGCACTTGGGGGCTACATAATATGGAGTATTCAGTTTTTACTAGTGACTGAGATGAACAATATGGATTTCTTCAAAGTGGCAGCATTTATATTGAAGCAAGTCTTAAGCCATCACTTTGTTCTACTCAAGACTTGGGGGCTACAGGTATTATATTATTATCGAAGAAATATTTTCAAATTCTTTGTTTTGAGCAAACCAGATTGACCCGGCGTCACCAATCATTATGGCCCTGTGTCTACGACCCGGCGTCATCAATAATCATGAAATGGCGTTGGCAACAATCATGACGCGGAATTATCAGCTTTTATAACCCGACAATGGTGGTAATCATAAACCGGCAAGTTTTACATCTTCAAGCCGGCTGGATATCAGTTGAATATTTCAGACTAATATTTTTGTCAAGTCAGAGCATTAAAAGCCAATTCAAATGGATTCTTTATTTACAAGAGCCAATATCAGCAAATGGGTTATGAAGCTAGCCTATTGACCCGGATATTCCAGGAGAAAATGTCAAGGACTCAAGGATGATCAGGTGCTGGTTTACAAGAATATTTAACCCGGAGCACAACCTGTCAAATTTGTTCTTGTGTTTATGTTGCAGGATCAGCTTAACATGGATAAATCCAAATTAAACTGGGGGCTAATGTCGGGGATATACCCCGCGGTATGACCCGGCCGGAAGTATGACCCGGCCGGACTTGGCGCTTCACCGTGACCCGCCGGAAGACTGGCGACTCACGGGTCTGGCGGCTCACTGTCAGACGACTCACGAGCCTGACGACTCACGGATGACCCCGACGGCGGGTCAGATAGAAGACTAGGCCCAAGGCCCAGAAGGCCGGCTCATGTTATGGTGGGCCGGCTTAAAAGGAAAGGGATGACGAATATTTCCTTTACGCGGAAGCAAGACCTGGACTTGTATTCAACTTGTAAGAAAAGATAGACTAGCCCTAGTCCTACTAGGACTCCATATGTAACCCGCCCCTCCAACTTATATAAGGAGGGGGCAGGGCTCCCCAAAGAGGGACGAGCAAGAAACAATCTCTAGGGCTAGACACAACTAGAGGAGATCCGGTTTACGGCGACTCCCTCGTGATGATAATGAGATCTAGCCTCAAACAGCATGTAGGGTTGTTACCGGATGATGTTTCCCGGGGCCCGAAGCTGTCTAAACCCTTGTCTTGTGTTGCGTCTCTCGATTCCGCTCAACCCCTCTCAAGCTATCACATAGATGCGTTGGCCTCACGACTAAGTCCTTACACCTAGGACATCTGACGTGTTAATTCCACGACAGTGTTGGTCACATGACGATGTGAACTATGGGTGTTAATCACATGGTGATGTGAACTATTGATGTTAAATCACATGGCGATGTGAACTAGATTATTGACTCTAGTGCAAGTGGGAGACTGAAGGAAATATGCCCTAGAGGCAATAATAAAGTTATTATTTATTTCCTTATATCATGATAAATGTTTATTATTCATGCTAGAATTGTATTAACTGGAAACTTGATACATGTGTGAACACATAGACAACCTCTACTTGACTAGCTCATTGATCAAAGATGGTTATGTTTCCTAGCCATAGACATGAGTTGTCATTTGATTAACGGGATCACATCATTAGGAGAATGATGTGATTGACTTGACCCATTCCGTTAGCTTAGCACTCGATTGTTTAGTATGTTGCTATTGCTTTCTTCATGACTTATACATGTTCCTATGACTATGAGATTATGCAACTCCCGTTTACCGGAGGAACACTTTATGTGCTACCAAACGTCACAACGTAACTGGGTGATTATAAAGGTGCTCTACAGGTGTCTCCGAAGGTACTTGTTGGGTTGGCATATTTCCAGATTAGGATTTGTCACTCCGATTGTCGGAGAGGTATCTCTGGGCCCTCTCGGTAATGCACATCACCTAAGCCTTGCAACTAATGAGTTTGTTGCGAGATGATGTATTACGGAACGAGTAAAGAGACTTGCCGATAACGATATTGAATTAGGTATTAAGATACCGACGATCGAATCTCGGGCAAGTAACATACTGATGACAAAGGGAACAACGTATGTTGTTATGCGGTCTGACCGATAAAGATCTTCATAGAATATGTGGGAGCCAATGGGCATCCAGGTCCCGCTATTGGTTATTGACCGGAGACGTGTCTCGGTCATGTCTACATAGTTCTCGAACCCGTAGGGTCCGCACGCTTAACGTTACGATGACAGTTTTATTATGAGTTTATGAGTTTTGATGTACCGAAGGAGTTCGGAGTCCCGAATAAGATCGGGGACATGACGAGGAGTCTCGAAATGGTCGAGACGTAAAGATCGATATATTGGACGGCTATATTCGGACATCGGAATGGTTCCGAGTGATTCGGGTATTTTTCGGAGTACCGGAGAGTTACGGGAATTCGTATTGGGCCTTAATAGGCCATACGGGAAAGGAGAGAAAGGCCCCAACGGGTGGCCGCACCCCTCCCCATGGACTAATCCGAATTGGACTAGGGAGGGGGGCGCCCCCTTCCTTCCTTCTCCTTCTCCCTTCCCTTCTCCTACTCCAACAAGGAAAGGAGGAGTCCTACTCCCGGTGGGAGTAGGACTCCCCCCTTGGCGCGCCCTCCTCCTAGGCCGGCCGCCTCCCCCCTTGCTCCTTTATATACGGGGGCAGGGGGGCACCCCATAGACACACAATTGATCATTAATCTCTTAGCCATGTGCGGTGCCCCCCTCCACCATATTACACCTCGATAATATCGTAGTGGTGCTTAGGCGAAGCCCTACATCGGTAGAACATCATCATCGTCACCACGCCGTCGTGCTGACGAAACTCTCCCTCAACACTCGGCTGGATCGGAGTTCGAGGGACGTCATCGAGCTGAACGTGTGCTGAACTCGGAGGTGTCGTGCGTTCGGTACTTGATCGGTCGGATCGTGAAGACGTACGACTACATCAACCGTGTTGTGTTAACGCTTCCGCTTTCGGTCTACGAGGGTACGTAGACAACACTCTCCCCTCTCGTTGCTATGCATCACCATGATCTTGCGTGTGCGTTGTGTCGACTACCGTCCATTGAACAAGAAGACAATCAAGAACAAGTATCCACTTCCCAATATCAATGAGCTATTCGAGCAACTCAAAGGTGCTAAAGTATTCTCCAAGCTTGACCTTTGAATGAGTTATCATCAGATTCGCATTCGTGAAGAAGATATTCCCAAGACAGCATTCAGAACAAGCTTTGGTTCTTATGAATATACTGTCATGTCTTTCGGCCTTGTCAATGCTCCTCCAACATTCTCTCGGATGATGAATTTCATCTTCAACCCCTATACCAATGAATTTGTCCTGGTGTATCTCGATGATATCTTGGTCTTCTCTAAGAATAAGAAGGATCATGCCAAACATTTGCGATTGGTGCTCGACAAGCTGAGAGAGTATCAATTCTATGCGAAGTTTTCCAAATGTGAGTTTTGGCTTGATGAAGTTCTTTACCTTAGTCATATCATCTCTGCCAAGGGCATCGCTGTTAATCCCGAGAAGGTGTCCAAAATTGTGAATTGGGAACCTCCTCAGAATGTCTAGCAGCTCCGCAGTTTTCTTGGTCTTGCAAGCTATTGCCGAAGATTCGTTGAGAATTTCTCTAAGATTGCAAAGCCTCTTTCCAACCTCCTCCAGAAGCATGTGAAGTATGTCTGGTCTCCTGAGTGTGATGTTGCTTTCAACACTCTCAAAGAGAAACTTGTCACAGCTCCTGTCTTAACTCCTCCTGACGAATCCAAGCCATTTGAAGTTTTCTGTGATGCTTCTCTTCAAGGTCTCGGTGCTGTGTTAATGCAAGAGAAGAAATTTGTGGCCTATACCTCTCGTCAGTTGAAGCCGAACGAAAAGAACTACCCCACTCACGATCTTGAGTTGGCGGTAGTTGTCCATGCATTAATAGCATGGAGACATCTCTTGTTGGGAAGAAAAGTGGACATATTCACCGATCACAAGAGTCTCAAGTACATCTTCACTCAGCCCAACCTCAACCTCAGGCAAACTCGATGTGTCAAAAATGATTCAAGAGTAAAATCCGAGTATTGAATATACTCCAGGCAAAGCCAATGTCATTGCAGATGCTTTGAGCAGGAAGGCTTATTGCAACAGCTTAATCCTCAAGCCATTCCAACCGGACCTTTGTGAAGCTTTCCGCAAACTGAATCTCCAAGTTGTTCCTCAAGGCTTTCTTGCCAACCTCATAGTCTCTCCCACTTTGGAAGATCAAATTCGTGAGGAACAAGTCCTGGATACCATGGTGAAGAAAGTGAAACGTGGTATCGACAAGGGTCTTTCCAAATACAAGTGCTATCGCATTGATGACCGAGACACTTTATTCTTCGAGGACCGGATTGTGGTTCCTAAAGGTGATCTAAGGAAAGTCATTATGAACGAGGCACACAATTCTCTTCTTTCCATTCATCCTGGAAGTACAAAGATGTACCATGACCTCAAGCAGTCGTATTGGTGGACTCGAATTAAGCGAGAAATTGCTCAATTCGTGAATGAATGTGATGTCTGTTGAAGGGTGAAAGCAGAACACCAACGACCAGCTGGTCTCCTCCAACCTCTTGCTATCCCAGAATGGAAGTTTGATCATATCAAAATGGACTTCGTGACTGGATTTCCTAAGTCCAAGCGCGGAAATGATGCTATCTTCGTTGTCATCGACAAGCTTACTAAAATGGCTCATTTCCTTCCAATCAAAGAATCTATCATAGCAGCTCAGTTGGCAGAGCTATACACCTCCAGGATTGTCTCCTTGCACGGCATTCCACAATTGATTTCTTCAGATCGTGGAAGCATCTTCACTTCTAAGTTCTGGGACTCCTTCCAGAAGGCCATGGGCACCAACATTCGCATCAGCACAGATTTCCATCCTCAAACTAGTGGCCAAGTCGAGCGAGTAAATCAAATCCTTGAAGATATGCTCAGGGCTTGTGTCATTTCCTTTGGCATGAAGTGGGAAGATTGTCTTCCATATGCCGAATTCTCCTACAACAACAGCTTCCAAGCGAGTTCGGGCAAGGCCCCATTCGAGATTCTATATGACAGAAAGTGCCGTACTCCTCTCAATTGGTCAGAGACTGGTGAACGCCAACTTCTTGGCAATGACTTAATCACAGAGGCTGAAGAAATGTGCAAAGTCATCCGTGAAAATCTCAAAGCCGCGCAATCGCGCTAGAAGAGTTACTATGATAGTAAGCACCGTGATGTGGCTTTCGAGATCGGAGACCATGTTTACCTCCGCGTCTCTCCAACGAAAGGCACTCGTCGCTTCGGTATCAAAGGGAAGCTTGCCCCTAGATACGTGGGTCCTTTCAAGATCATTGGCAAAAGAGGCGACCTGGCCTATCAACTTGAGCTTCCCTCCAACTTCGCGAACGTGCACGATGTGTTCCACGTGTCACAGCTTCGCAAGTGCTTCAAGACTCCTGAGCGCACCATCAACTTCGAAGAGATTGACCGCCAAGAAGATCTGTCTTATCATGAGCACCCCGTTGCTATTCTTGAAGAAACTGAGCGCAAGACTTGCAACAAGTCAATCAAATTCCTGAAAGTGAAGTGGTCGCACCATTCCGACCGAGAAGCCACCTGGGAACGCGAGGACCACCTCCATTCCGAATATCCAGAGTTCTTTCAGTCCTAGATCTCGGGACGAGATCCTCTCGTAGTGCTGGTGTTGAGGATATAGACCTGGGAGTCACCCGCCAGGAGGGCCGGGTTACACTAAGGGTCATTGCCAGAAGCCCGGAGCTAAGTTTCAAGATAATGGGCCAGAGATGGGCTGAGACCCGGCGATGGCTTATTGCCCATAGTTATCATCATTGTTATAGTAGACTTGTAGTGTAAGGCAAGTATTGTTTAGAGTCCGAGCCGGACACTCTTATGAGCCGGCCGGGACTCTAAGGGCCGCTGGGTGCCAACCTCCCTATAAAAAGGGACGACCCGACAGCGGTTTAGGGGCGACAACAATCTGATCGAGAGCCGGGCATAGCTGTTTAGCTCCCTGGTTATCGAAACCCTGATTAATACCACCTCAACTGGACGTAGGCTTTTACCTTCACCGTAAGGGGCCGAACCAGTATAAACCCTCGTGTTCCTTGTCCCACTTAACCCCTTCAAGCTTCCCAATTGCGATGGCTCCACGACTAAGTCCTAACCCGAGGACAACTGCCGTGACAATTCCACGACAGTTGGCGCCCACCGTGGGGCTGGCGCACGGTGGATTTGAGTTCTTGAAGGGCAGCTTCGAAGGGCTCAAGGGATACGCTGTGGGCCGGATGACCAAGAGTTGTCGCGGCAAGCTCTACATCAACGATGCGGACTGGGGCCCCGACGCCGGCTCAGTGGAGTACGGGTACTGGATCACCTTCGGTGGAATTCATGTCTTCATCGGCAAGATTGGAGAGCCGGGCCCCGAGCCGGATCTCCGCGCCGGTCTCATCGAAACGGCTCAGCGCGCACGACCCGCCCGGGCCCGGCCTGCCTTAAAGCGCGTTTTTGTGGGATGCATCCACGGAGGGCCCTCTGATCCATCTGGGTCTGGGGATGAGGCGGCCGCCGGCTCTGACGGCGAGTCGGCCGCTGATGAGTCAAACTCGTTGTACCAACTTCAAGATGGCAGGCTCATGAGTTATTCCGATGGCAGCAGTATTCCGGACCGTTTTGAGCCGCCAAGTCAGGTTGGAGTTTTTATGGCTGGTGCGCAGCCTGTTCAGAACCCCGCTTCCGGATCGGAAAACCCGGTGCCTTCCCCGGCTCAGGTGCTGATGGATCTCACGGATAAGATGACGGCCCTGTTAACCGCAACGGTCGACCCGGCGGATCAAGTTCAGCATGATGCGGCGGTGGCACAGCTAAAATTGGATCTGATTAAAGCTAAAGAGGACCTTGCAGCGGAAGGGATCAGACTGGCCGCAGAGCGGGCGGCTCTCGATGCCCGGACTCAGCTGATTCAGGCGCTGTCCTTCCAACTCACGATGGATCAGAACGCGGCCAATGAGGTCATGAGAAGGAGGCATCAAAAGGCTCAATCTCGACTCCCGCCGGTTTACGATCCGCGCAACCTCTTCAACACACCGGGTGCAGGGTCTAGTCACCCGCCGGGGGTCGTAGCACCCGGATCTGGACCCCTTATTCAACCACGAGTGATGGGGCCTCCCCAGGGGCCCCCCGCCCCGCCTCAGTATGTGCCAATACCTCCGGGCCATTATAATAACCCGCTGGAGAACATGGTCGCCGCAGCGGCACGGCTGGCGGCTCTGCCCGTTGATGGCGACTCTCCGACGGCTATTGAGACCCGCCGGGTCAGAGAACTCCTCCAGATAGCGCTGGCGCAGCAAGAGGCGTACTCCTATAGCCGGGATAGGATCCATTCAACCCCTCGTCCAGGGCAGAGCCCGAGTTACAGCCGGCACATGGTCTCGGCGACCGGCTCAAGTAATGTCCGACGCCATGACCCGCCCCCTGGTCATGGCCTGACTCATAATGGAGCCTTCTACGTAGCAGACCAAGCACGCCAGGAGGCGGAGCAGGCGCCTCAAGTGATGGCTTACCAGACCCCCCCGACTTATCCGATGATGTCCGTTGATGCGGGTATCCCTACTAGCACCGGGGGTGTCCCGTGTTTGATGCCAGCTATCCGTAATGAACGTCTACCCAAGGACTTCAAAGGACCTAGGAAGGTGCCTAACTATACAGCAGACTTACAGCCGGCAGCCTGGATCGAGAGTTATGAGATGGCTATGGAATTGCTGGAAGTCAGCGAGGCGGCCATGGCCAAATATTTCACCATGATGTTAGATGGAACTGCCCGCACGTGGTTGAAAGGGTTACCGCCGAACTCCATCGGGTCTTGGGCTGAGCTGAAAGCCCGTTTCATTCAAAACTTCAAAGATACCTGCAGGCAATCTATGTCAATCGTGGATCTGACTAACTGTAAGCAGCAGGAGGGTGAATCCACGACCCATTGGGTTCGCCGGGTCAAGGAGATCATACATTCATCGGATAAGATGGATGCCGGCTCTGCAGTCTTAATGTTGGAACAAAACTGTCGCTTTGTGCCCCTAAAGATGAAACTCGGGCGGCTTAAGCGTGACTGTACTGATATGGGTACACTGATGGCAGCTCTTGTCAAGTACGCCGATTCCGATGGTACCAAGGATCCCCCTTCAGATGATGAAAGGGCAGGGAAGGGAAAGAAGAACGGCAACGGAAAGGGTCCTCAGTTTAGCCCGGGGAACCAAGGAGGAGGCAAGCGCAAGGCCGATGGCAGCCTAGAGTTTGTAGCCAACACCAACTCTCAAGGTAATAACCAGCGACGAAAGGGGAGGCCCCCTCCCCGAGGCGGCGGGTCAGGACCTTCTCTGGAACAGCTATTGAATGAACCTTGTCCGAGACACGGTTCTAGAGAGAAGCCAGGGACTCATCTGTGGAAGGATTGTGCTATCATGAAGGCCTTTAAAAACTACAATGGTCCGGGTGGCGGCTCAGGCGCCGGCGGCTTTCATGGCCCGGGCGGCGGGTCAAATTCCGGTCCTCAGAACGGTCAAGGGGGCTTTAATCAACAGTCTGGTCAGGGTCATCAACAGCAACAGGGGGGCTATCAGACCAACCCAAAGCAGCTTAGCGGTGGACAGTATCACGTGTTCATCACTAGTTTGTGCAAACGAGACGAGAAGCTTCACAAGAGGGCTGTTAATGCTGTTGAGCCGGCGGTTCCACGCTACTTACGGTGGTCGGAGCAGCCCATAGTGTGGAGTAGGGAGGATCACCCTCCCCGGGTGGATAACCCGGGCCACCTGGCCTTAGTGGTGGCTCCTCAAGTGGGAGGCTATAAGTTCACAAAGGTACTCATGGATGGAGGCAGCAGCATCAACATCCTCTATTATGAGACTTTCCGTCGTATGGGGCTAGTTGATAAGAACCTCAGCCAGTCAAATACTATCTTCCATGGTGTGGTACCCGGTAAATCGGCTTATCCAGTCGGCAAGATCGAACTGGAAGTGGCCTTCGTTGATGAGAACAACTACAGGGTGGAGAAGTTGACCTTTGAGGTGGTCAAGATAAGAAGTCCTTACCACGCCATATTTGGATGGCCGGCTTACGCCAAGTTCATGGCACGGCCGTGTTATGTGTACTTACAACTCAAGATGCCGGGTCACAACGGGACCATTACGGTTCACGGCAGCCGGAAAGTGGCTCTGGAGTGTGAGGAAGGTGACGCGGCTTATGCAGAGTCTGTTTGTGCCACAGAAGAGTTGAAATTTTATAAAGACAATGTTGACCCAACAGATATGACCTCTCTGAAAAAGCCAACCACGGAGAATGAACCAGCAATGAAGTTTAAATCAGCTGATGAGACTAAACTTGTTGATTTTGTTCCAGGTGACTCGTCTCAGCAGTTCAGCATCAGTGCAAATCTGGACCCGAAATAGGAAGGCGCGCTCATCGAGTTCATCCGTGAGAATAGGGACATCTTCGCATGGAAACC
>NC_057805.1:34454252-34463996 GCF_018294505.1 Triticum aestivum
GACATGCCAGGTGTACCTAGAGAACTCGCTGAGCACACTCTCAATGTTGATCCAAAATTTAAGCCGGTCAGACAGTTCCTTCGACGGTTTAACGAAGAGAGGCGGAAGGCTATTGGTGAAGAAGTGGCCCGGCTTTTGGCGGCCGGGTTCATTGTTGAGGTTTTTCACCCAGAGTGGTTGGCTAACCCGGTGCTTGTACTTAAGAAGAATGGCACCTGGCGGATGTGTGTGGACTACACGGACTTGAACAAGGCGTGTCCGGCTGATCCTTTTGCTCTCCCCCGTATTGATCAGATCATTGATGCTACGGCAGGTTGTGCACGCTTAAGTTTCTTGGATGCCTATTCCGGGTATCATCAGATTAAGATGGCAGTTAAGGACCAGGAGAAGACGGCGTTCATCACTCCCTTTGGAGCCTTCTGCTATGTCTCTATGCCCTTTGGGCTCAAGTGTGCGCAGGCGACTTACCAGCGTTGTGTACAGAATTGTCTCCATAAACAGATCGGGCGCAATGTTCACGCTTACGTGGACGATATTGCGGTTAAGTCCATCAAGGAGGAAACCCTGATAGATGACTTAAGGGAAACCT
Source organism: Triticum aestivum (assembly GCF_018294505.1). Classification (NCBI taxonomy): domain Eukaryota; kingdom Viridiplantae; phylum Streptophyta; class Magnoliopsida; order Poales; family Poaceae; genus Triticum; species Triticum aestivum. The sequence continues at coordinate 34,454,842 of NC_057805.1, forward strand.
TCGATAATCTCCGGGTCTACAAGATGATGCTTAACCCGGCCAAATGTGTTTTTGGTGTTCCTGCGGGCAAGCTATTGGGCTTCTTGGTTTCTGACAGAGGAATTGAAGCTAACCCGGAGAAGATCAAAGCTATTACTTCTCTAGCTAAGCCGGCATGTATAAATGATGTTCAGCGTTTGGCAGGTCGCATCGCTGCTTTAAGCCGGTTCATAAGCCGCTTGGGTGAGAAGGCTATGCCCTTATATCAGTTGATGAAGAAAACGGATAATTTTGTCTGGAATGATGTAGCTAATACCGCCTTCGAGGATTTGAAAAAGCAACTGGCAGAGCCCCCCATCCTTGCTGCTCCGGTTGATAAGGAGCCCTTGCTACTGTATGTGGCGGCAAACACACGAGCTGTCAGTGTGGCTATGGTGGTGGAGCGTAAGGAGACGGGTAAGGAGCATCCGGTTCAGCGGCCGGTTTATTATGTCAGTGAGGTGCTTATTGAGTCCAAGCAGCGATACTCGCACTGGCAGAAGCTTGTATATGGTGTGTTCATGGCGAGCCGGAAACTCAAGCATTATTTTCAGGGTCATCCCATCACTGTGGTCAGTTCTGCCCCTCTTGGGGATATTATCCAGAACCGAGAGGCTACAGGGAGAATTGCTAAGTGGGCTATTGAGCTTGGGCCTCATGGCCTCAAATATGTGCCACGCACTCCTGTTAAGTCTCAGGCTTTGGTGGATTTTATTAATGATTGGACAGAGTCGCAAGTGCCTGAGCAGAAGCCGGATAACACCTATTGGACTATTCACTTTGATGGGTCCAGGCAGCTGGAGGGCTCGGGGGCTGGTGTTGTATTGGCTTCCCCTAGGGGTGACAAGTTCCAGTATGTGCTACAATTGATGTTTCCTTGCACTAACAATGCGGCTGAATACGAGGCCTTACTCCACGGTCTTCGGGTGGCTAAGGAGATGAGCTTAAGCCGGGTACGGTGCTTTGGGGACTCAGATTTGGTGGTTCAACAAGTATCAGGCACTTGGGATTCTAAGCATCCCCTCATGGCGGCTTATCGCCGCGAGGTTGATGCCATTGCTGGGCACTTTCAGGGATATCAAGTGGAGCACATTGATCGCAGGAAGAACGAGGCGGCTGATGCTTTAAGCCGGCTCGGCTCTCAGCGAAAGCCGGTGCCGCCTAACACTTTCCTGGATGTCCTATATAACCCTTCGGTTAAGTTGCCTACAGAGGAGGACTTGGCTATCCCTGACCCGGAGGCACGACTGGTGGCGGCTCTTCATGTCATACCAGACTGGACAATGCCGTACTTGGTTTATATAACCCGGGGAGAGTTGCCTGAGGATGAAACTTTGGCCAGGCAAATAATCCGGTGGGCCAAGTCAATGATTGTTATCAACGGCGAGTTGCATCATCGCAGTGTTTCAGGGGTATTTCAGCGTTGTATTTCCCCTGAGGAAGGTCAAGAGATCTTGCGCGAGATCCATGAAGGGGATTGCGGCCATCATGCCGGCTCAAAATCCCTTGTGGCCAAGGCATTCCGTCATGGTTTTTATTGGTTGACGGCTCACGCTGATGCGGAGGACTTGGTCAGTAAGTGTGATGGTTGTCAGAGGTTCTCCCGACGGGCTCATGTGCCGGCTCAGGAATTGAGGATGATCCCGATCACTTGGCCCTTTGCGGTCTGGGGGCTTGATATGGTCGGGCCTTTTAAACGGTCCAAGGATAAGAAGACCCACCTCTTGGTGGCAGTGGACAAATTCACGAAGTGGGTGGAAGCTGAGCCAGTTAGCAAGTGTGATGCAGCCACGGCGGTTCAATTTATGAAAAAGGTGATCTTCCGCTTCGGCTTTCCGCACAGCATCATAACAGACAATGGCACTAATCTGTCCAAAGGCGCTATGGAGGAGTTTTGTCAACGAGAGCATATCCGGCTTGATGTTTCTTCAGTGGCTCATCCCCAGTCCAATGGTCAAGCTGAGAGAGCTAACCAGGAGATTCTGAAGGGCATCAAACCCCGGCTTTTGGTCCCTTTGCAACGGACGCCGGGTTGTTGGGTGGAGGAGTTGCCCTCCGTCTTATGGAGCATCAACACTACTCCTAACAGGTCTACTGGCTTCACGCCTTCCTTCATGGTTTATGGGGCAGAAGCGGTCCTCCCTAGCGACATCTGTCACGATTCACCTCGTGTGGCGGCTTATGTTGAGACGGACAATGAACAGGCGCGCCAAGTTGCTCTGGACTTGTTGGATGAACAGCGTGATGTGGCAGCAGCCCGTTCAGCGATTTACCAACAAGACCTGCGCCGTTATCATAGCCGCCGGGTCAAAACCCGGGTCTTCCAGGAAGGCGACCTTGTGCTCCGGCTCATCCAGGATCAAACAGATGCACACAAATTATCCCCACCTTGGGAAGGGCCCTTTGTGGTCAGTAAGAACTTGCACAACGGGTCATATTACCTCATTGATGTTCGGGAGTGTAAAGATTCGCGTAAATCTGAGGAGGAGACCCGTCGGCCGTGGAATATCGCTCAACTTCGGCCTTATTACACTTGAGCTACCGGCTCTTGTGGTGTACATATTTATCTCAGACATATATATATTATGATAAGCAATAAAGCAGGACCTCTGTCCTTTTTTCTCCTCCAAATATACGTGTCATACTAATTTGAAAGGAGGATCCGGCTTATGATCGCATTTGAGTCTAGCCGTAAGCAGTAAGATCACTTGGGGGCTTCCTGTTCAAACATGGGTCGTATTCGAACCAAAGAGAACATAGCTGTCGATACCCATTTGATGGGCAAAGTGCCGAGCTCATTGGGAGGTTGCCTTTGGTCATATTTGAATCATAGTGTAACCCCTCTGAGAACCGACGTGGATCGTATTCAAATCAGCGTCGTTAAACAATTTTCAGAATCACTTGGGGGCTTCCTGTTCAAACATGGGTCGTATTCGAACCCAAGAGAACATAGCTGTCGGTACCCTCTTGATTGGCATCGCCACACCCATTGGGGGCTATATGATCGTATCCGAATCTTGGCTTAAACCCCTTTCGGGCCGGGTCTCTGGTCGTATTCGAACTGGAAGCCCCTAAGTTCCGATTTATCGCAAAGTCTACTCTGATCATGACAACGTGTGCATGGCCGGGTTTCGCTTGACCGGCTTAATTTTGGAGTTATCTTGTTAATTGAACATCCTGGATGTCATCAAGACAAGTCCATTAGAGTTAAGATACCAACCATGTTACCCGGGTCATTTAATCCGGAGGGTGGTAAGCCGTCTTGAGACTTGTGATTTACCTTTCTATGCAGATGCTTGAAGGTATTTTTTTAAAGGTTGAGAAGCACGAAGGATAATTATGACCTGGAGGAGCATCAAAAGAATGACTTCAAAGGATTTCAACATTCATTACGTACACGATGGCACGGCAGAGATAAATTGTTGCACTTATTCTATTACAAAAATCTTTCAAAGTTTCAAGGGTGGAGCGTTGTTTGGTGAGCCGCTAGCCGGTTTATGACGCCTGCTGAGTCGAAGTCCCCGGCTCATCTTCTGCTCCGGCTGATCCCAAGGCTTCGAAGGTCGACGACTTCCAGTTGATGCCGCTGAGAGCTTCGAACTGAGCTTCTTCGTCAATTAACCCGGCCGGGTCAATCTCAGGGGCGTAGGTGTGTTGGCGAGCCGGAGGAATCAGACTAAGAGCTTCATAGCGAGGGGTTGGAATCCTCTGATTCTCCGCGTTGTACCCCGGCTGATACTTGGTTAAGTCGGTGTCGTTCCCGATGATGGTGGCCACCGGGCGTACAGCCTTCACGCATGCCGCGAAATCCTTCTGGTCGAAGGTGGAGCCGTCTTCCTTCAGGCTGGGGTAACCCAGGGCGATGTCTGCCGGGTCTAGCTCCGGCAGGAAGGCTTTGGCCCGGCTCAGCGCGGCAATTGCTCCGGATCTTGCGGAGGCTCGACGTAGCTCTTGGATTCGCTGTGGCAAAACTGCGAGCCGGCGCAGGACTTCAGCCAGATGGGTTGGCACCTCATTGGATAGGGCCACCACAGCTAAGGCGCGCTGTGACCCGGTGTAGAGTTGTTCCACCAGGGTGTACACGGCCTTTAGCTTGGTGACCACGCTCTGGTTGAGGTTGGCACTCCTGGGACCTGTTTAATAAAAGGTCAGGTAAGCCGGTGACAAGGGTGAATCGTAACATGTGCAGACTTGATGAAAGCCGGTGAGGCGACTTACCGAAGATAGCAGCCACCATTTGAGAAACCTGGTGCTTTAGACCGGAGAGCTCAGCGGTCTTCTCAGTGAGGGCCTTCTCCGCCTGTTCTGCCCGAGTCACCAGTGCGGCTTTCTCCTCAGCCCAGGCCTTCCGCTCAGCGTCGAATTCAGTCTTCAATTTCTCTTGAGCGGCGATGCTGGAGACAAACTTGGCATTCGCCTTCCAGGTCTCCATCTTTTGAGTTTTTAACCGGCTCTTGAGACCCGCAAGGTCCGACTCAAATTTCTTGCCAGTAGCCTGCATATATTTCCGGGTTATTAAACAGTCATTATATAAGTCCCAAGCACTTTCCAAGCAAAGACACTTGGCACTTGGGGGCTAATGCATATTGAACGTGTCTATCTACGTACTGCTGGTTCAATTAAGTAAGCCGGACTCTAAGTCTACAACATATGCCAAGTGTAAGTTATAGACTTGGGGGCTAGCATGACAAGGATCACTATGCGGAAAGTAAGAAGACAGCAGAAGGTTACCTCAGACTTTTGTTGGATCTGATTGACCATGGCGATCTCCGCGTCCCGGCTCTTGTGAACCTGGCTGATGTAGCCAGAAACAAGCTCTCCAATGCTCAAATCGGGGTAGCCCGAGAGATCCAGATTCGCCTGGTGGGGTCGCAGCAGCTCCCCCTTCGCGGAACATTGGGCCAGTGCGGTCGGCCTCCCCGGCTCAACATACTCCGTCCGGGTAATTACCACGTCCGGGTCGTTAGCCGGTGGGGTTGAGCCGGAGGCCTCCGGATTAGCTGACGTTTCGGTCGTTGTCTTGGTGGTCGGGGCAGGGGCTTCAGGCGTCGTATCCATGGGAATGGTGGCCTCGGAGGCGGCTGGCGGATCTTGAGCCGTCGTCTCCGGCTCAGGCAAGTCCGGCACTCCGGCTGACCTGGTCTTCTTTGCTCTTTTGGTGAGCTTTGCATGGGCACTGAAAAGACAGAAGTGTTAGGCATACAAAGAGTAAATACAGACAGGTAATGTAAGGTGATTGTTATTACCCGGGTGCAGTTTTGAAGGCCGGCAGACTTGACTGCATGGAGTCACCAGAAGAAGGGGAGGTCTCCTGGTAATTGGAGTCAGAAGAATTAAGCGGTTGATGGATAACACCCGCCAACGGATGAAAAGGGTACAAGTGAGAAAAGACCTCGGTGCGACGTTTCCTTGTCGCGTCGGGTAACCCGGCGGAGAGGTCGGTGTCCTTGCGGGCCCGGGTGAGACGCCGGCTTTCGTGAACCTGCTGCTTCAAAAGAAATTGAGGGTCTTGATGAGCTAATGGATGAGAAAAGCTTACTTTCCGGGTTACCCTTCGGACTTTCAGCTGTGGCAAAGCCTCCGAGTCGGAGGGGAGTAATGTTACCTCTTCAATCACCGGGTTACTGGCGCCGGTGTCATCCTGTCAATAAGCAAAATGATGCAGCTCCGAAGCAGTGGGTCTGTTTCCCTTTTTGCGAGGGGCGGCTCTCTTGGCGGCTTTCTTCGCCTTCCTGGCCTTCTTGGCCGCCTCATGGTCATACTTGACCCACCAGAATTTATCATCAGCCTGAGAAATACAGTAATGAGTTCTTAGTAAGATGACAGGTAAAAAAAATGGGAAGGTTAAAGTCAGCGGCTTACCGCTGGGGCTGGATTGGTCTTGCAGAACGGGGCTAGCCCGGTTCTTCCACAGTCTGTCAGGCTCTCGTTTAATAGAGCCTTGCTCTCTTCTTCGGCAACGTCTTCTGGAAGGTCGTTGCGACTGTGCCTCTGCGGGTCATCCTTTCGCCCGGTGTACTCACACATTAAGCCGGGGCGGCGGCTCAATGGGATCACCCGCCATGAGATCTAGACCCGGACCAGGTCTATTCCGTTCAGGCCGTTGCCTAGCAGGGCCTTGATCTTATTGATCGTTGGAAGCAGAGGCTGGCGTTCCGCGGCAGTCAGCTTGTCGGATAGCGGATGAGTCGGCTCCAGGCGTGTTGGGCGAAAGCCGGGCAGCGGGCTCTCATCAGCCGGGGACGTGTCTTGGCAGTAGAACCAAGTCATGTTCCAGTCCTTTGGGTGACTTGGCGGTTCTACGTAAGGAAATAGACAGTCCCTGCGCCGTTGGATGGAGATGCCGCCTAACTCTAGACTTGGACCATTTGCGCACTCGGTTTGGCGGTTCAAATAAAACAGCTCTCTGAAGAGCAGCAGACTCGGCTCTTCTCCAAGATATACTTCACAAAAAACTTGGAAGTTGCAGATGTTGGATATGGAATTGGGTCCTATATCTTGAGGCCGAAGGTCAAAGAAGTTGAGAACGTCCCGGAAGAATTTTGAGCCGGGCGGTGCGAAGCCCCGGCTCATATGGTCTGCAAAGATCACTACCTCCCCGTCCCTCGGCTGAGGTCTTTCTTCGGACGGGTCAGGGGCACGGTAGGACATCACTTCCTTCTTGGGCAGATATCCGGACTTAACAAAGTTGGCCAGGGTCTCTTCGGTGACGTTGGATTTCATCCAGTTGCAAGTAATGGGAGCCTTGGGAGGCATGGTGACGGTTGGTGGTCTATGAGGAAGAGAAAAGTGTCCGGGTTAATTATAAGCCGGGGATTATCATTCAAACTACAGTGACGGCTTATGAAGGGGACTAATGATATATATTGATATGGTGGGTTATCTAAGCTGTCGGGGCTTTCAGGTTAAGTTGGTCATCTACGGCTTACTGCAGTTAAGTCGGAGGATTTTACAGAGCATGGTTCTCTTTAAACCGGACATGTAAGCCGCCGAGATTCAATGGTTGCGTTTTTACTAAGTGTGGTAAACAGGTTTCACATACTACCGTAACTTTTTTGGATCAAAATAGTCGGAGCAGAGAAAATTTTCTAGACCTAAAAAACAGAGGCAGGAGAAGTTCTTGAGGTTGAACACAGTTCTTATGCAGTAAAAAGAGGATTTCTTGCAGATGAAATGAGTTCCGAACGTCTACCGCAGTGGTTTTACGCAAGGATAAAGATCAACCGACTACAGTGGTGACGAGGACTGCCGAGTTTCTGGGCAAAGGTGACGAACACGAAGAACGGAAGGAACCCTACCACAGATCTGTTCTAGCAAGGCAGAGAAGACTCACCGGAGTTCAGGAAGAGCGAAGGTCGCCGCCGTTATCTGGTCTGGGTCAGGGTGATGCAGCGGCCGGGTCGATGAAGATCAGGGGCGCGACGGCGGCGGCGGCGGCAGAAGCTTGGGCAGAGGAACGACAGCGCGAGGAAGAAGGAGAGTGTGAGAAGAGAGTGCCGGGTCGGCCTATTTATAAGGTAAGTCATAAGTGGGCGCGAGATTCAAGGAGACCACGGCGTCGTTATCTCCCCCTCACGGCGCCTCGATTTTCGCAAAGACAGTAAAAGCAGAGATCCGTTGCGGATCTGGCGGAGTAAAAAATGGACTTAATGGAGGATGACGTCACGGCGGATTATCCGGAGTCCGGAGAATGACGTCACTCCGGGTTATGGCCTTCACACGAACGGTAAACCGGAGATTTTTTTCTGTCGGCAGAGTTGAAGATTGACACGAGCCGGCTCAAGTCAATCTGGGGCCTAATGTTGAGGATATAGACCTGGGAGTCACCCGCCAGGAGGGCCGGGTTACACTAAGGGTCATTGCCAGAAGCCCGGAGCTAAGTTTCAAGATAATGGGCCAGAGATGGGCTGAGACCCAGCGATGGCTTATTGCCCATAGTTATCATCATTGTTATAGTAGACTTGTAGTGTAAGGCAAGTATTGTTTAGAGTCCGAGCCGGACACTCTTATGAGCCGGCCGGGACTCTAAGGGCCGCTGGGTGCCAACCTCCCTATAAAAAGGGATGACCCGGCAGCGGTTTAGGGGCGACAACAATCTGATCGAGAGCCGGGCATAGCTGTTTAGCTCCCTGGTTATCGAAACCCTGATTAATACCACCTCAACTGGACGTAGGCTTTTATCTTCACCGTAAGGGGCCGAACCAGTATAAACCCTCGTGTTCCTTGTCCCACTTAACCCCTTCAAGCTTCCCAATTGCGATGGCTCCACGACTAAGTCCTAACCCGAGGACAACTGCCGTGACAATTCCACGACAGCTGGAGTGTTGTAACACCCCGGATGTACCTTTTCATATTTGTAACTCCAACTCTTGCCATTTTCGGCTATGTATTATGATATTCCCTCCGTGGTTGGGTTTCGTCTTCGTTTTGCATTTTGTTCATGTCATGCATTTCATATCATGTCATCATGTGCATCTCATTTGCATACGTGTTCGTCTCATGCATCCGAGCATTTCCCTGTTGTCCGTTTGGCAATCCGGCACTCCCACATGCACCGGCGCACCCCTCTTGTTTCTTTTCGTGAGCGGGTGTTAAACGTTCTCGGAATGGACCGAGGTTTGTCAAGTGGCCTTGGTACACCATCGGTAGACCACCTGTCAAGTTTCGTTCCATTTGGAGGTCGTTTGATGCTCCAATGGTTAACCGGGTAACCCCAAATGCCTTTTGTGTGTTGCAGCAAAAACCCCCTCCAAACAGCCCAATAACCCACCAAAGTCACCCCCATGCTCTCCGTCGTTCGACCACGATCGTGTGGGCGAAAACCGTGCCTCATTTGGACTCTCCTAGCTCCCTATGCCTATATAAACACCTCCCCCTCCGAAATTTCGGGTCCAAACCCTAGCCTCTTCCTCCTCCGCGCGCCGGACAAAATGTCCGCCCGCCGCCGGACACGTCCGCCGCTGCCCTCGCCCAATCCACCGCCGCCACGTGTCCACTCCCGTCCGCCTCGGCCGCCGCGGCCCGGGGAGCCCGGATCGGGCCCTCCCGGCCCATCTCCCCATTGCCCCGCGCCCCGACGCCTCGTCTTCCCGCCGGCACCGCCGCCGTCCTCCGCCGTCCGCCGCCTCGTCGTCCTC
>NC_057805.1:34464257-34468566 GCF_018294505.1 Triticum aestivum
TCCTCGCCGGGCCCCACGCCGCCGCGCCCGTCCTCCGCACCGCCGCCGCCGCCCGCACTCGCGTCCACCGCGCCCGCGCACCCCTCCGCCGGATCCAGCGCTCCCCCCTCCTCTGGCGAGCTCCTTCCCCCTCTCCGGCAAGTCCTCCGGCGCGCCGCTGCTGCCTCGGCATCCGTGCCGCCCCGATTCAGATCTGGATCGCGAGGTTGACTCCGAAAATCTTCCAAGTCCCGAAGTTATTGCAATATGTTGCTGTGTTCATCATGGCATATCTCATTGCATATGGCTCCGTTTTGCATGCATGATATATCCAAATGTTAGTCCCAAGATGCTCTTCATTTTGTTCCATTGTGCCATGCTCGTTTGAGTCCAGCTTGATGCCCAAATCTCTGGTCCAAGAGTGCTATATGATGTTTACTGATGTTACTTATCAGAACTTGGTGTTTTGTTATTTTTGTTGCATTTGATGTGTGCATCTTATGAGCATGAGCTCTACATGTGTTTTGATCTATGCCATGCCATCTTTACAGAGGTGTATGCCATGTATTTTTGTAATCTATGTGGTGACTAGAACAAGTATGCAAACTAGGCTTCGTGATGTTTCTGTTTCCAGGGACTTGGAATTTTGCCAAGTCTTTTACCTGCTGTTAGTTTGTTGCCATGTATCCATGTACCTACAGTGAGATCTATGCTTATTTTGAGTATTACATTAAGGATGTTTTGTAGATATAATTGTTGTCTATCCATCCATGCCCCTGTTTGCAATTATGGAGTGCAATAGCATGTCTCAATCTTGCTCTACCTTTGCTATAAAATGTTTCTGGCAGAATGTTAACATGATATTCAATTTTGCCAAGGTTGTTGTAGTTGATCCATACATGCTATGAACTTGATCTTGCCATGGATAGCTTCATAAACATGTCCTCTTGCTGTAGGTATGCTTGTTTTGTCATGCGTTGCTTTGTGATGAGTGAATCAAGCTCACAAAGATGCCTTTATAATTCTGTTAATGCCATGTTCTGTTTTCTGCCAAGTTTGAAACCTGTTAACGAAACTTGCTATGTTTACATGGGTGCCATCATATCTTCTGTGCCTTTTTGGCTCTTGATCAATAAGGGACTTTTGGTACATGCATTTAGTAGATTCCTGCCATACCTTGTTTTTCTATGTTAAGTTCCTGTAGCATGTGTGTTGCTTGCTCTGAACATTGCTACCTGATGCTGTTTCAGCCATGTCCAGTATTTTCTCCAAGTCTGTTAAGCTGATATCTTATGCACTTTTGCCACGCTTGTTTGAACCTGTCATGTTGTGATCTAGCCGTATCTCAGTGTTCATCTTTTGTCAAGCATCTCCTGTAGATTACTGCCATATGCTTTGTTGCTATGTTGGGTTGCTGTAGCATAGTTACTTGATGTATTCTAAGTGCTATCATGCTGTTAATCGCAGAATCGTGTCATTCTTGTTTTGCTTGCCATTTGCAAACCATGCATCCGTTTCCGGTGATCTTTATATCGATTTTGGCCGAAATCGTCTCATCTTTCCAGTGGCATACTTGGTTTGCCAAGTTACTACCTTGTTCATCCTTTTTCTTCCGGAGCACGCATACGCATCGCATATCATATCTCGCATATCATGCATGTATTGCATCATGTTGCTTGTGCATTTCCCGTGATTGATTGTGGTTTCATCGCTTGTGTTCTTGCTGTGGGTAGAGCCGGGAGACGAGTTCGTCAATGAGGAACCTGTTGAGTACGCTTACGAGTATCAAGCTTTCGAAAACTCTGAGAACCTTGCAGGCAAGATGACCATACCCTCGAAATCACTTCTATCTTTGCTTTGCTAGTTTTTCGCTCTATTGCTATGCGGCGCTACCTAACACTTGCTATATCATGCCTCCCATATTGCCAGGCAAGGCCAATGTCATTGCAGATGCTTTGAGCAGGAAGGCTTATTGCAACAGCTTAATTCTCAAGCCATTCCAACCAGATCTTTGTGAAGCTTTTCGTAAGCTGAATCTCCAAGTTGTTCCTCAAGGCTTTCTTGCCAACCTCATAGTCTGTCCTACTTTGGAAGATCAAATTCGTGAGGCGCAACTCCTGGATACCATGGTGAAGAAGGTGAAACGTCGTATCGACAAGGGTCTTTCCAAATACAAGTGCTATCACATTGATGACAGAGACACTTTATTCTTCGAGGACCGGATTGTGGTTCCTAAAGGTGATCTAAGGAAAGTCATTATGAACGAGGCACACAATTCTCTTCTTTCCATTTATCCTGGAAGTACGAAGATGTACCATGACCTCAAGTAGTCGTATTGGTGGACTCGAATGAAGCGAGAAATCGCTCAGTTCGTGAATGAATGTGATGTCTGTAGAAGGGTGAAAGCAGAACACCAACGACCAGCTGGTCTCCTCCAACCTCTTGTTATCCCAGAATGGTAGTTTGATCATATCGAAATGGACTTCGTGACTGGATTTCCCAAGTCCAAGCACGGAAATGATGCTATATTCGTTGTCATCGACAAGCTTTCTAAAGTGGCTCATTTCCTTCCAATCAAAGAATCCATCACAGCAGCTCAGTTGGCAGAGCTATACACCTCCAGGATTGTCTCTTTGCATGGCATTCCACAATTGATTTCTTCAGATCGTGGAAGCATCTTCACTTCTAATTTCTGGGACTCCTTCCAGAAGGCCATGGGCACCAACATTCGCTTCAGCACAGCTTTCCATCCTCAAACTAGTGGCCAAGTCGAGCGAGTCAATCAAATCCTTGAAGATATGCTCAGGGCTTGTGTCATTTCCTTTGGCATGAAATGGGAAAATTGTCTTCCATATGCCGAATTCTCCTACAACAATAGCTTCCATGCGAGTTCGGGCAAGGCCCCATTCGAAATTCTCTATGGCAGAAAGTGCCGTACTCCTCTAAATTGGTCAAAGACTGGTGAACGCCAACTTCTTGGCAATGACTTAATCACAGAGGCTGAAGAAATGTGTAAAGTCATCCGTAAAAATCTCGAAGCCGCGCAATCGCGCCAGAAGAGTTACTATGATAGTAAGCACCGTGACTTGGCTTTCGAGATCGGAGACCATGTCTACCTCCGCGTCTCTCCAATGAAAGGCACTCATCGTTTCGGTATCAAAGGGAAGCTTGCCCCTAGATACGTGGGTCCTTTCAAGATCATTGGCAAAAGAGGCGACCTCGCCTACCAACTTGAGCTTCCCTCCAACTTCGCGAACGTGCACGATGTGTTCCACGTGTCACAGCTCCGCAAGTGCTTGAAGACTCCTGAGCGCACCATCAACTTCTAAGAGATTGACCTCCAAGAAGATATGTCTTACCCTGAGCATCCCGTTGCTATTCTTGAGGAAACTGAGCGCAAGACTCGCAACAAGTCAATCAAATTCCTGAAAGTGAAGTGGTCGCACCATTCCGACCGAGAAGCCACCTGGGAGCACGAGGACCACCTCCGTTCCGAATATCCGGAGTTCTTTCAGTCCTAGATCTCGGGACGAGATCCTCTCGTAGTGGTGGAGTGTTGTAACACCCCGAATGTAACATTCCATATTTGTAACTCCAACTCTTGCCATTTTCGGCTATGTGTTATGATATTCCCTCCGTGGTTGGGTTTTGTTTTTCGTTTTGCATTTTGTTCATGTCATGCATCTCATATCATGTCATCATGTGCATCTCATTTGCATACGTGTTCGCCTCATGTATCCGAGCATTTTCCCCGTTGTCCGTTTTGCAATCCGACACTCCCACGTGCACCGGCGCACCCCTTTTGTTTCTTTTCGTGAGCGGGTGTTAAACATTCTCGGAATGGACCGAGTCTTGCCAAGTGGCCTTGGTACACCACCGGTAGACCACCTGTCAAGTTTTGTTCCATTTGGAGGCCGTTTGATGCTCCAACGGTTAACCGGGTAACCGCAAAGTCCTTTTGTGTGTTGCAGAAAAACCCCCTCCAAACAGCCCAATAACCCACCTAAGTCCCCTCCATGCTCTCGGTCGTTCGATCATGATCGTGTGGGCGAAAACCGCACTCCATTTGGAGTCTCCTAGCTCCTTCTACCTATATAAACACCTTATCCTCCGAAATCTGAGTCGAAACCCTAGCAAAATCGCCCCCGCCGCCACCGGACACGTCCACCGCCGCCGGACGCTTCAGCCGCCGCCGCTCGCAACCAATCTTCACACGCCACGTGGCGGCCCAGTCGCCCGTACGCCGCCGGCCCGCTCAGCCCGGGGCGGGCCCTCCCGGCCCATCCGGCTGCGCCGCCGCCCCTCGGTCTCCCGCGCCTCGCCTGCGCCG
>NC_057805.1:34469119-34487617 GCF_018294505.1 Triticum aestivum
GCCGCACCGTCTCGCCGACGCCACCATCCGTCGCCGCCCCTCCGCCCGTCGTCTCCGCTGCCGGCCACCGCGGCCCCGCGCCAGTGCCCGTCGGCGCCGCCTCCTCCGGCACCTTCCCCGACCCGCCCCGCTTCTCCCTCCTCTCCACGCCGGCCGCCGCCTCTTCTCCGGCCAGCTCCGTCTCCGGCGAGCGACGAACCCTAGCCCGAGCCCCGATCCAGATCCACTGAGACGATTGACTTTTTCTCCCTCCGATTTCTCCAAGTCCCGTATTATTTGCAATAAGTGGCTCTGTTCATCGCATCATAACTCCGTGCATACTGCTCCGTTTTGCATGCATGATATATCGAAATGTTCGCCTTGAGATGCTCTTCATTTTGTTATATTATGCCATGTTCATTTGAGTCCATCTTGAAGCCCAAATCTCTGGTGCAAGAATGCTAATTGCTGTTAACTGCTGTTACTTATCAGAACTTGGTGATTTCTTATTTTTGGTGCAATTGATGTGTGCATCCTATGGGCATGAGCTGTACAGGTGTTTTGATCTATGCCATGCCATGTATTTTTGTGATCTATGTGGTGACTAGCACAAGCATGCAAACTAGGCTTCGTGATGTTTTCTGTTTTCAGGGACTTAGAATTTTTGCAGTCTGTGACTGCTGTTATTTTGTTGCCATGTATCAATGTGGCTACAGAGAGATCCATGCTTCTTTTGAGTATGGTTAGTAAGGATGTTTTGTAGATATAGTTGTGCTCTATCCATCCATACCCCTGTTTTCAATTATGGAGTCTCCTAGCATGTCTTAATCTTGCTCTATTTTTGCTATAAGATATTCCTGGCAGATTCTCAACATGATATTCAATTTTTCCAAGGTTGTTGTAGTTTATCCTTTCATGCTATGTATTTTCTCTTGCCATCCTTAGCTTAATAAACATGCCATCTTGCTGTAGGTATGCTTTTTTTGTCATACATTGCTTTGTGGTGAGTGAATCAAGCTCACCAAGATGCCTTCATAATACTGTTTTGGCCATGCCCTGTTTTCTGCCAAGTCTGAAACCTGTTAACGAAACTTGCTATGTTTACATGAGTGCCATCATATCTTCTGGTCCTTTTTGGCTCATGGTCATTAAGGGACTTTTGTTCTATGCATTTAGTAGATTCATACAATGCCTTGTTTTGCTATGTTAGGTTCCTGTAGCATGTGTTTTGCTAGCTCTGAACATTGCTACCTGATGCTGTTTCAGCCATGTCCAGTAATTTCACTAAGTCTGTGAACCTGTTATCTTTTGCACTTTTGCCATACTTGTTTGAACCTGTTATGTTGTGATCTAGCCGTAGCTCAGTGTTCAAGCATCTCCTGTAGATTACTTCCATATGCTTTGTTGTTATGTTGGGGTGCTGTAGCATAGTTACTTGTTGTATTCTAAGTGCTATCATGCTGTTAATCGCAGAATCGTGCCATTCTTGTTTTGCTTGCCGTTTGCAAACCGTGCATCCGTTTCCGGTGATCTTTATATCGATTTCGACCGAAATCATCTCATCTTTCCAGTGGCATGCTTGGTTTACCAAGTTACTACCTTGTTCATTCTTTTTCTTCCGGAGCACGCATATGCATCGCATACCACATCTCGCATATCATGCATGTTTTGCATCATGTTGCTTGTGCATTTCCGTGATTGATTATGGTTCCATTGCTTGTCATCTTGTTGTGGGTAGAGCCAGGATACGAGTTAGTGAACGAGGAACCTGTTGAGTACGCTTACGAGGATCAAGCTTTCGACAACTCTGAGAACCTTGCAGGCAATATGGCCATACCCTCGAAATCACTTCTATCTTTGCTTTGCTAGTTGTTCGTTCTATTGCCATGCTGCGCTACCTACCACTTGCTATATCATGCCTCCCATATTTTCCATGTCAAGCCTCTAACCATCCTTTCCTAGCAAACCGTTGTTTGGCTAAGTTACCGCTTTTGCTCAGCCCTTCTTATAGCGTTGCTAGTTGTAGGTGAAGTTGAAGTTGGTTCCATGTTGGAACATGGATATTTTGGAATATCACAATATCTCTTATTTAATTAATGCATCTATATATTTGATAAAGGGTGGAAGGCTCGGCCTTATGCCTGGTGTTTTGCTCCACTCTTGCCGCCCTAGTTTCTGTCATACCGGTGTTATGTTTCTTGAATTTGCGTTCCTTACGCGGTTGGGTGATTTATGGGACCCCCTTGACAGTTCGCTTTGAATAAAACTTCTCCAGCAAGGCCCAACCTTGGTTTTACCATTTGACCACCTACCACCTACACTTCCCTTGGGTTTTCGCGAGCCCGAGGGTCATCTTTATTTTAGACCCCCACGGGCCAGTGCTCCTTCGAGTGTTGGTTCGAATCGAGCTGCCTGCGGGGCCACCTTGGGGAAACTTGAGGGCTGGTTTTACTCGTAGCTAGTCTCATCCAGTGTTGCCCTGAGAACGAGATATGTGCAGCTCCTATCGGGATTTGTCGGCACATCGGGCGGCTTTGCTGGTCTTGTTTTACCATTGTCGAAATGTCTTGTAAACCGGGATTCCGAGACTGATCGGTTCTTCCTGGGAGAAGGTTTATCCTTCGTTGATCGTGAGAGCTTATAATGGGCTAAGTTGGGACACCCCTGCAGGGTATTATCTTTCGAAAGCCGTGCCCGCGGTTATGAGGCTAATGGGAATTTGTTAATGTCCGGTTGTAGAGAACTTGTCACCTGACCCAAGTAAAATACATCAACTGTGTGTGTAGCCGTGATGGTCTCTTTTCGGCGGAGTCTGGGAAGTGAACACGGTTTGAGTTATGCATGAACGTAAGTAGTTTTAGAATCACTTCTTGATCATCTCTAGCTTCGCGACCGTTGCGTTGCTTCTCTTCTCGCTCTCACTTGCGTATGTTAGCCACCATATATGCTTAGTGCCTGCTGCAGCTCCACCTCATTACACCATCCTTTCCTACAAGCTTAAACAGTCTTGATCTCGCGGGTGTGAGATTGCTGAGTCCTCGTGACTCACAGATTCTACCAAAACAGTTGCAGGTTCCGACGATGCCTGTGCAGATGACGCAACCGAGCTCAAGTGGTAGTTTGACGAGGAACGTGGTCGTTACTATGTTTGTTTTCCTGATGATCAGTAGTGGAGCCCAGTTGGGACGATCGGGGATCTAGCATTTGGGGTTATCTTATTTTCATTTGGATTTGACCGTAGTCGGTCTATGTGTGGATTTTGGATGATGTATGATTTTATTTATGTATTGTGTGAAGTGGCGATTGTAAGCCAACTCTCGTTATCCCATTCTTGTTCATTACATGGGATTGTGTGAAGATGACCCTTCTTGCGACAAAACCACAATGCGGTTATGCCTCTAAGTCGTGCCTCGACACGTGGGAGATATAGCCGCATCATGGGCGTTACAGTCGTCGATGATCACCATGTTGGTGGGGAAGGCGTCAAGCGATGCCGTGTCGGAGTCGACAAGCATCGGGTCGGTGGAGCCGACCGACTCCAAATCCACAGCAGGCTCGCTGGAGACATGAAGCTGGTCGAGGAGGCCGACGAGGCGGCTCTCGGGGCAATCTGTGCCCGCGTCGGACGCAGGCTCGTCGGAGATGCGAGCCTTGCCAAGAAGATCGGCGAGGCAGCTCGCCACGCAGGCATCGTCGACGCCTTGCAGCGCGTCGGGGCAAGCGCCATCAGGCGTGCCGGGCTGGCTACGCTCGCTGGGAAGGAAATGGGTTCCCGTCCAGAACAGGTCTCCGGACGACGGTGCACCTGGCCTGGCGGTGGGCGCCAAATGTCGGGTGGTAGGTGCGACATATGCCAACGGGTGGCTTATCATTGTGGGAGCCAGTAAGACATCGCCGGTGCTTGGAAACGGGATAAGGCGAAGACATGCACGTCGGCGAATCTTACCCAGGTTTGGGGCTCTCTGTGGAGATAACACCCCTAGTCCTGCTCAGCGGGGTCTCCGCATGATCACTAGATCAACACAAGTGGCTACAAGTGGGTCCTTGAGCTGTTCGGCTAGAGGAAGAAGAAGGGCAAGGCCAGCTCTCATCTTCTCTCTATGTGGTGTCTAAAACTCTAAGAGATCAACCCTTTGCATGGGTGCCCTGGGGGGTTTATATAGGCCAACCCCCAGGGGTACAATGGTAATCCGGCTGGATGCGGGTCCAGGCCGTCAGTGTCTGTACCCGCCGGCTTCTCCGCCCGCCGCTTGGGCCCGCCGACTGGTGGGTCCTGCCGGCTGCCGGCCTCTTGGCCGACAGGCCGGCCCCACCGCCTGGGGGTCTTCCCGGCGGCTGGTTACTGTAGCCTCGCCCCTGATGACGAGGGCTTTGCCGAGGTAAGCATGGCTACAGTGCCGCCGTCTGGCGGACTCTCACTGTAGTCTTACCTCTACTTGTCTCCTTAATGATGCACATACTTCGAGGGAGTGAGGTAGCCGGCTATTGGGAGCCGGCTACACCCCAGGCCGACTGGGGGGGCTTGGCCGCCTTCGAGCGTCTCTCTGGCTGAAGGGGCCCGACGCCCGCGGGCCGTACTGACAGCCTGTCGTGGGTGGCGTCATGGTCAACATGGCAATAGTGCCACGCCGGACAGGGGACGGCCGACCCGTACGGCGCACTGTGTCCATGCGTGCTCCGGGATTCGGGGGTGGCAGGCTTTATTGTAGCCACGCCCCGTCTCGTCGCCGTTATGTGGGTGCAGTCCTTGAGGGTGCAATCTTGGCCGCTTACCGGGAGCCGGCCCTCTTGTGGCTGGCATCGTGGAGTCGGTCTTCTTGTGGCCGGCTTCTTCGAGTCGGCCTTCTTGTGGCTTTCTTCGGGAGGGTTTCAGGGTCGGGCCGCCTTCCAGTAGTCGGCCTGTGAGATAGCCGGCCAGGGGAAGGCGGCCCTGTGCTATGGGTGCTTGAAGGCTCGATCGGCCCGATAATTCTTGAAGAGCCAGGGGGAGTCAGTTAGGCTACCCGTGGTCATTTACTCCGACAACAACCTTCTTCTTGTAGACATTGTTGGGCCTCCAAGTGCAGAGGTTTGTAGGACAGTTGCAAATTTCCCTCAAGTGGATGACCTAAGGTTTATCAATCCGTGGGAGGCGTAGGATGAAGATGGTCTCTCTCAAGCAGCCCTACAACCAAATAACAAAGAGTCTCTTGTGTCCCCAACACACCCAATACAATGGTAAATTGTATAGGTGCACTAGTTCTATGAAGAGATGGTGATACAAGTGCAATATGGATGATAGATATAGGTTTTTGTAAACTGAAAATATAAAAACAGCAAGGTAACAAGTGGTAAAAGTGAGCATAAATGGTATTGCAATGCTAGGAAACAAGGCCTAGGGTTCATACTTTCACTAGTGCAAGTTCTCTCAACAATAATAACATAATTGGATCATATAAATATCCCTCAACATGCTACAAAGAGTCACTCCAAAGTCACTAATAGCGGAGAACAAACGAAGAGATTATGGTAGGGTACGAAACCACCTCAAAGTTATTCTTTCCAATCAATCCATTGGGCTATTCCTATAAGTGTCAGAAACAGCCCTAGAGTTCGTACTAGAATAACACCTTAAGATACAAATCAACCAAAACCCTAATGTCACCTAGATACTCAAATGTCACCTCAAGTATCCGTGGGTATGATTATACGATATGCATCACACAATCTCAAATTCATCTATTCAACCAACACATAGAACCTCAAAGAGTGCCCCAAAGTTTCTACCGGAGAATCAAGACGAAAACGTGTGCCAACCCCTATGCATAGGTTCATGGGCGGAACCCGCAGGTTGATCACCAAAACATACATCAAGTGAATCACGTGATATCCCATTGTCACCACAGATACGCACGGCAAGACATACATCAAGTGTTCTCAAATCATTAAAGACTCAATCCGATAAGATAACGTCAAAGGGAAAACTCAATCCATTACAAGAGAGTATAGGGGGTGAAGCAACATAAGATCCAACTATAATAGCAAAGCTCGCGATACATCAAGATCGTGCCAAATCAAGAACACGAGAGAGAGAGAGAGAGATCGAACACATAGCTATTGGTACATACCCTCAGCCCCGAGTTTGAACTACTCCCTCCTCGTCATGGAGAGCGCCGGGATGATGAAGATGGCCACCGGTGAGGGTTCCCCCCTCCGGCAGGGTACCGGAACAGGGTCCCGATTGGATTTTTGGTGGCTACAGAGGCTTGCGGTGGCGGAACTCCCGATCTAATCTGTTCCCCGATCGTTTTAGGGTATATGGATATATATAGGTGGAAGGAATACGTCAGGGGAGCCACGAGGGGCCCACGAGGGGGGTGGGCGCGCCCAGGGGGTGGGCGCGCCCCCCTGCCTCGTGCCTTCCTCGTTACTTCCTTGACGTGGACTCCAAGTCTCCCGGGTTGCTTTCCTTCCAAAAATAACTTCTCTAGAAGGTTTCATTCCGTTTCGACTCCGTTTGATATTCCTTTTCTTTGAAACACTGAAACAAGCGGAAAACAGAAACTTGCACCAGCCTCTGGGTCAATAGGTTAGTCCCAAAAGTGATATAAAAGTGTTTAATAAAGCCCATAAACATCCAAAACAGATAATGTAATAGCATGGAACAATCAAAAAGTATAGATACGTTGGAGACGTATCAATAGTGCTTTCTCACTAGACCTCATTTCTTTTCTAATCTCTCCCCTCTAAAACCCATCAGATGCCTCCGAGACGTGACACCAGATTTGTCTTCCCACCTGAGATCACCCAGTTGATCCAGCAGCAGAATGCCTTGATGCAGATATTAGTCAAGAACCAAGGCAACAACAACAACAACAACAACAACAACAACAACAACCACCCGCCTCTAGTTGACAACTTAGCCCATTTTCTGAGGTTGCAGCCGCTGGTGTTTTCCAGTAGAATCGAGCCAATAGTTGCGAATGACTGGCTACGCAGGATTGGAAGGGAGTTGACCACCGCAGGTTGCACAGATGCAGAGAAGGTGCGTTTTGCCGCACATCAGTTGGATGGACCAGCAGCTTCATGGTGGGAAAATTACACAACCACTTTCCCTATAGCCAATATCACTTGGGATCAGTTTCAGCAAGCATTTCGCACAGCCCATGTCTCCACTGGAGCTATGAGCATGAAGAAGCGTGAGTTTCGCAACTTGCGCCAGGGAAATCATATTGTGGCTCAGTACGTAGATGAGTTTAGTAAGCTATCTTGTTATGCCCCTGATGATGTGGCCACAGATGCCGCGAAGCAGGAGAAGTTTATGGAAGGGTTGAGTGATGAGATGAGCATGCAGTTGATAGTGGCAACATTTAACAACTACCAGGAGTTGGTAGACAAGGCTCTCATGATTGAAGGGAAGCAGCAGCAGATTGAGAGCCGCAAGAGGAAGTATGGACAAGGAAAATACAATTCTGGAGCTCAGCAGAAGCCTCGTTTCACCCCGAACTTGGGAGGACTTACCCATAATCATGGAGGCCATATCCACAATGGAGGAAGTTCGCATAACCACAGTGGCCCCAAGAATGGAAACGGGAATGGAGTAGGCAGCAATCAGAACCGCTCTAATCTAGCCACGCCCGCCAAGAAGGACCTAAGTCACATTACTTGTTTCAAGTGCGGGAAGACTGGACACTATGCCACTGAATGTTCTGAAGCAAGGAATGGCAATGACAATGGAAGCTCTGGGAAGAAGCCCAACTCTTTCAATAGGGGACAAGTGAACCACGTGAATGTGGAGGAGGTCAACCAGATGCAGTCATCGGCAAGTTTTTGGTTAAGTCATTTACCGCTCTCGTTCTTTTCGATACTGGTGCATCGCATTCATACATTTCAAGGGGATTTGTGGACAAGTTTAAGTTACCCACCTTATCCCTTAGGACACCCTTGTTAGTAAGCTCACCAAGTGCAGAGTATATGGCTAGCCGATGGTGCGATCGGATACCCTTAGCCATTGGTAGCCATGTTTTTCCCTCAGACCTAATAATTTTGAAGTCACAAGGATTGGATGTGATACTAGGAATGGATTGGTTATCGAAGTATGGAGGAAACATTGACTGTGCTAGTAGGTCAATTCTACTCACCACCCCGGTGGGAAAATGGATCAAGTATGTTTCCAGGCATGCACCAAGGAGGGCCCAAGTAAATTCTCTCACGGGAGTTGTTCAGGAGGAAGTGCCTGTAGTGAAGGATTACCCAGATGTCGTGGTTTTGTCACGGCAGATGTCCTTAGTGTCAGGACTTCGTCGTGACGCCAACGCATCTATGTGGTAGTTTGAGAGGGGTTGAGTGAGATGAGAGACGCAGGGCGGATCAACACACAAGACAAGGGTTTAGACAGCTTCGGGCCCCGGGAAACATCATTCGGTAACAACCCTACATGTTGTTTGTGGCTAGGTCTCATTATCATCACGAGGGAGTCGCCGTTAACCGGCTCTTGTGTCTAGCCCTAGAGATTGTTTCTTTTTGCTTGTCCCTCTTTGGGGAGCCCTGCCCCTCCTTATATATGTTGAAGCGGCGGGCTATATGTGGAGTCCTATTAGGATTAGGACTAGTCTATCTCTAATACAAACCGGATACAAGTCCATGTCTTAACTCCTTGTAAAACAAATATTCCTCACGCCTTTCCTCTTAAACCGGCCCACCATAGTATGAACCAGCCTTCATGAACCGCCCGTTGGGCCACCGGGTCTTGTCGCTCCTCTGACCCGCCTGCCGTATTACCAATGAATCGTAAACCGCCAGGTCCAAACGGGTCGCCAGTGAAACGTTAAGTCTCAGCTGGGTCTCAAGCGAACCGCCAAGTCCGGCCGGGTTATACTTCCGGCCGGTTTACGCCGCGGGGTATATCCCCGACATTAGCCCCCAGTTTAATTTGGATTTATCCATGTTAAACTGATCCTTTAAAACAAACACAAGAACAAATTTGACAGATTATGCTCCGGGTTAAGAATTCTTGTAAACCGCCATCTAATGATCCTTAAGTCCTTGTCATTTCCTCCTTCTAGAAAATCCGGGTTAACAAGCTAGCTTCATACTCAGCTTCATACTCAATTTGCTGACATTGGTTTCTCACAGAGAAATGTTGTGAAGAATAATCCACTTGAGTCGGCTTCCAAAGCGCCGGTTTAAGAAATATTGGTTTTGAAATACTCATCTGATATTCAACCGGTTTGAAGATGTAGAAACTTGTCGGTTTATCATTGCCAACACTGTCGGGTTATAAAAACTGATAATTCCGGGTTATGATTGTTGCCAACGTCGGTTCATGATTTTTGCAGACACCTGGTCATAATGATTGGTGATGCCGGGTCAATCTGGTTTGCTCAAAACTAAAAATCGGAAGATATTTCTCCCTTATATCCATATTACTTGTAGCCCCCAAGTCTTGAACAGAACAAAGTGATGATTTGAGACTTGTTTCCATATAATTACTGCCACTTTGAAGATATCCATGTTGTTCATCTCTAGTAAAAACTGAATACTCCATATATGTTGTAGCCCCCAAGTACCGGGTTGTCATGCTTGCAGCAACCTGGAACTTGTAATTGCTTATAAAAACTTCAATCAGTGTAGCCCCCAAGGGCCGGGTCATTATGCAATAATGAGCAGGGACTTCATAAATATAATCATGTAGACTTGAGCAGTGATGTGTAGCCCCCAAGGGCCGGCTCATTAAGGTAATACTGAACTGGGACTTGATATATACTTCAATGAAAATAACATCTTATAATGTAGCCTCCATCGTAGGGCTTGAATTTTGACAGGAGCAATTGGTAGCCCCCAAGGGCCGGCTCATTAAGGTAATACTGAACTGGGACTTGATATATACTTCAATGAAAATAACATCTTATAATGTAGCCTCCATCGTAGGGCTTGAATTTTGACAGGAGCAATTGGTAGCCCCCAAGGGCCGGCTCATTATGATGTGATGAGTCGGGTCTTCAACAAGGCCAATAAAAATGACTTTGCATTAGCCCCCAAGTGTCATGGTGCATGCTTGCAGCGACATGAGACTTGCATATTTGATATAATCTCAATTTGAATAATGTAGCCCCCAAGTGTCGGGTCGTAAGCCTGCAGCGACTCGGGACTATTTCCTCCATTGCAGAATAAATCATATCAATTGATAAAATAATAGCCATTGCGTTGAAACGACTTGGAAAACCTCAATCATAATACTGTTTATTAATAACCATAATAAAAATCCAGCCATGTTGGCTATTAAAGATTTCAACTTATACCCAATGATTTATGAGCGCATGATTCCAATGGCGCAATCCAAATATATACTGGCGACTTATAGTCCAAAGCCAGGCCGGGTTAACAAACACCGGATAATTTCTCATCATACACTAGCGACTTATCGTCTTAAAGCCAGGCCAGGTTAATAAACACCGGTGATTTATAATTATGCTTTATTCAACCTGTTTCTGCATACAACAAGTTTAAATTGTACTGGCGGTTTACCGTCAGACGGGTCATAATGCCCAACATATAACCTAGGTTGATAACCAAGGCTGCACTTAAGAATAATCAAATATGAAATATATCATACCTGTGACATTAAATCACATCATTGGTTGGCCAACTTTATTGTAGTAAAGGTGATAACCCCAATCTTGAGTACTGATAACTTCTTCCATATTGTGCCGGTTTATCATAAAACTGTGTTGGGTTGTGACAAACACCGGATTAACCATATATAATACTGGCAACTTATAGTCGAAACCAGACCGGGTTAATAAACACCGGATTATAATTGATCATGTACTGACAACTTGTAGTTGAAAGCCTAACCGGGTTGATAAACACCGGTTTGAAAACATCACCAATCTTATCAAAAGAAAGAGAAACTTAGCAAAAGGAAAATAAAATCATTGTAGTCGAGGCTTTTCACGGGCTGCCAGGCCCTAAACTCGACAGAAAAAAATCTCCAAACAACATTGTGAGCTGTGCTCAGTGGGTGCCTATGTTTGAGCTGTTGTTTTACAACACTCTCTTTGGCCCCGGATTGATGTGGCTTTGAGCCGATCAAGAGGTGTGACTGTGGTTCGGATATGACCAAGCCCCCAAGTGATGTTGTGGCATTACGCCGATCAAGAGGTGTAGCTATGGTTCGGGTACGACCAAGCCCCCAAGTGATGTTGTGGCATTACGCCGATCAAGAGGTGTAGCTATGGTTCGGGTACGACCAAGCCCCCAAGTGATGCTGTGGCATTGCGCCGATCAAGAGGTGTAGCAATGGTTCGAATACGACCAAGCCCCCAAGTGATGCTGTGGCATTACGCTGATCAAGAGGTGTAGCTATGGTTCGGGTACGACCAAGCCCCCAAGTGATCAATAATATGATAAGCCAATAAGGCATGATACCCATGTTTGAACCGCGCCTCATGGGAGCAGGTCCTCTTTGGCACCCTTTAACTTTTCGCAAGAGATAAATTCTTCTTGAACCGGGATTTTGAACCGGATATTGATAGCTTCAAAGCTTTGTGGGAGATATCTTTCCCTTGAACCGGATTTTAAACCGGAATCTTCATTTTCAGCCGGAAATTTTCTGACGGCCTTTAACTCGAACTTGCGAGAAGTTAATTCCTTTTTGAACCAGACATTGTTAAACCGGATTTGAGCGCTTCAGAGCTTTGTGGGAGAATAGATTTCCCTTGAACCGGATTGTAAACCGGATATTGAGAGCTTGAGTGAGACTGACTTCCCTTGAGCTAGATTTTAAACCGGAATCCTTTCTGATGACCCGGAACTTCTTCATTGAGCCGGGATTTTGTAACTGTCATATACTTTCTAAGCTGGAAATTTTCTGACGGCCTTTAAATTTTCGTCAATATAACAGTAGCAACCGGGACCGGGTTATCTGTCCCTCCATCGTCCCGGGGTTCTTAAATTTGCTGAAACTGGCAAGATTTGCTGAATCATGTCATCGTAGCCCCCGAGTCTCAAAGGTGACTCGAGGAGTTGGCTTGAGATTCTCCATATTTTGACCGTGATATAAACTAGCATAACTTATATATCATTGGTGTTGATAGCATGATGTGAATCCACAGAAGGTTGAGGTGACTGCGGCGGGTTGTAAATGATCCCGTATGAGCCGTGTCAGCAACTCAGCCAATGGTTCCTTCCAACTGGTGATTCGAAGTTAACCAAACTGTAGTGGCGGCGACTTGTGCACCTGCCCATTGAACCACCTAGTGCAGACGGCGGTTGATAGTATATGATAATTTGCCTCCATTTTGTTGAAAGAAAACCGGGCTACCCAAGCTATGACTTGCTCATACTCAATAAACAGCTCATGCAGACAGGTGCGGCCCAGTGTGTTGATGTAGACCAGGCCGCGAGAGACGGACGACAAAGACGACCGCGGCTTCAGAGGCAGCACAGACACATGAGTCGGCCGCGGCGTTGTAAACCGGCGTGGACGGGCTAGTTAGCCGCATTATATTGATGTAAACCGGTCTACAAAATGGTGGTTTGCACATATATTCATCGATCTTGATGGCATGGTAAGATACTAGCACCTTATAATGGTGGCACGAGTTATATATCCATGACACAACCATAGCTTCTGCAGTGAATAATTGTCCTGCATAAACAATATTGCAGACCAAGGCAAAGATAAACTGATCTTTGACAAAAAATAATATGTCCTAATAAAATATTTTTTAGATGGACATCACCTGATGTGTTTAGGCCAAAAAATAATCCACCATGAAGTTGATGATCACAAGGTGAAACTGAAATCCCTCACGGGTGAATCGGCCGCAGGAGCAGATAGATAAATCAGCCACGACGTTTGTAAGCCGGTGCGGACGAGCAAGTTGTCCTCCGCGTTGTAAGCCGGCGCGGACGCGTGAACCGGCGGCAAAGGCGGACGGGCGAGTCGTCCGTGGCATTGTAAGATGGTGCGGACGGGCGAGTAGGCCGGCGCGTTGATGTAAACCGGACCGCTGGGGCGACGGCTGTATATAACAACACTATAGAGCAGAATGGTTGTTTTCAAAAAATTAATAAGTGCTGATAAAAATAAACTGGATGGATATCACGTGAACCGGAGCAAGGCGTGGACGCTCCGGCGAGTCGTTTGAAGTGTGTCCGCCACAGCGGCAGGTTGGAGAGGCGCGGCCGAACCGGCGACTTAATATAACCCTAGCGGCTCAAAGCGGCAAGTCCGGCTCAACGCGGCTCCGGCGGGTTGATATAGATTAAGTTGCACGGGCGGCGACTCAGCATCTGGGGTCGGCGGCTCAATGCGATGGTGACGGAGGTGAAGACGGCGAAGGCGACGGTTGTTCAGGGTGGTTCTTGGCAGAGGTAGCGTTCGAGCGGCGGTTCAACGCGACCGCAGCAGGCTCAGCGTGATGCGGCCTTGAGCGGCCGTCGGGCGCACCGACCCAGAGACGGCCGGACAGAGGCGAGGAGAGGTGAGGGCGATGGCAGCAAGGAGAATCGTGACCAGGGAATCCCGATGGCGGCTCGACGCAGCTGCTGGTGAGGAGGCCCACGTCCGGGCGAGTCATGGTGGTGACTCGGCGAAGGCGAATCCAGAACAGAGGGCGCGCGTGGCAAGAAACTTGGTGATTCCCGCTCGGAGTCGTGCAGGCGCAACCACGAGGAGAAAGAACGCAGTCGACGAGGCACGGAGGCGCATGAGCCAGAGGCCGGGACGGAGACGCGCAGGCCAGCGGCCCGTGGCCGGAGGCGGCTTTGCGCAGGCAGGCTTAGAAGTGCTGCGGCAGAGACGTCTGGGCCGAAACCGGTAGTCGCGGCGCAAATGCCCGATCGTGGAGCCCAAGTTCAAAGAGTACTACTAATCCCATCAAGAATATCTGCGTACATACATGCCTTAATTTTCCTTTGATTGATCCTTCACGTGGGGTCACGGTAGCAAGTACTACTCCACGGTTGAATTATTTATTCGCAAGTACTACTCCTTCACGTGGATTGCAGCTTTTTCCTTCCTTAATCCTTGAATTAATCTTCTAGCAGATTCCTTATAGCCATCGGAGTCGACCAAAGAAGACCGGTTCGGCTTCAGATAATTTTGGAACAAATCAACTTTGTCTTGATGTGATGTACGTACGCGACGGTGGCAATTCGGCGAATCTTCGAAAATAATCACAACTTGGCGGATCGCAAAAAACGGCCGGCTGATGCATATCCTTCAAACTGATTCTTTCTTCATCCAAAAAATTTGCAAACTTCTCGAACCCTAGAAGAGATCCCTTCAAGAACTCAACACCACCGTGCGCAGGCCCCACGGTGGGCGCCAACTGTCGTGGTTTTGTCACGGCAGATGTCCTTAGTGTCAGGACTTAGTCGCGAGGCCAACGCATCTATGTGGTAGCTTGAGAGGGCTTGAGTGAGACGAGAGACGCAGGGCGGATCAACACACAAGACAAGGGTTTAGACAGCTTCGGGCCTCCGTGAAACATCATCCGGTAACAACCCTACATGCTGTTTGTGGCTAGGTCTCATTATCATCACGAGGGAGTCGCCGTAAACCGGCTCTTGTGTCTAGCCCTAGAGATTGTTTCTTTTTGCTTGTCCCTCTTTGGGGAGCCCTACCCCTCCTTATATATGTTGAAGGGGCGGGCTATATGTGGAGTCCTATTAGGATTAGGACTAGTCTATCTCTAATACAAACCGGATACAAGTCCAGGTCTTAACTCCTTGTAAAACAAATATTCCTCACGCCTTTCCTCTTAAACCGGCCCACCATAGTATGAACCGGCCTTCATGAACCGCCCGTTGGGCCACCGGGTCTTGTCGCTCCTCTGCCCCGCCTGCCGGATTACCAATGAATCGTAAACCGCCAGGTCCAAACGGGTCGCCAGTGAATCGTTAAGTCTCAGCCGGGTCTCAAGTAAACCGCCAAGTCCGGCCGGGTTATACTTCCGGCCGGTTTACGCCGCGGGGTATATCCCCGACACCAGATGTATTTCCAGAGGAGTTACCAGGCATGCCGCCAGATTGAGATATTGAGTTTTTAATAGAGCTATTGCCAGGCACCGGACCAATATCGAAGAGACCATACCGGATGCCCGCAAATGATCTGGAGGAGATTAAGAAGCAGATTAAGGAGTTATTGGAGAAAGGGTACATTCGACGAAGTTCATCACCATGGGGAGCCCCAGTGCTCTTGGTTGAGAAGAAGGATGGATCGTTAAGGATGGTTGTTGATTATCGTGCGTTGAACGAAGTGACGATCAAGAACAAGTACCCATTGCCGATGATCAATGATTTGTTTGACCAACTGCAAGGAGCTAAAGTGTTTTCGAAGATCGATCTGTGATCAGGATATCGCCAGCTGAAGATTAGGGAAAAGGATATACCTAAAATAGCTTTTACCACAAGGTATGGGCTATATGAGTATACGGTTATGTCATTCGGATTGACTAACGCCCCTGCCTATTTCATGAGTATGATGGACAAGGTGTTCATGGATTCTTGGATAAGTTTGTTGTGGTGTTCATTGATGATATCTTGGTATACTCGAAGAATGAAGAGGTACACAAGGAGCATTTGCGTTTAGTTTCTAGGAAGCTCAGGGAACATCACTTATATGCCAAGTTTAGCAAATGTGAGTTTTGGTTGAAGGAAGTTGGATTTCTTGGACATGTTATATTAGGAGAAGGTATAGCAGTGGATCCTACCAAGGTTCAGTCAGTCACTGAGTGGTTGGCACCCACCTCAGTTGGGGAGATCCGCGGTTTTCTTGGACTCGCGGGATACTATCGGAGATTCATTGAGAATTTTTCCAAGATTGCAAAGCCTATGACGGTGTTGTTGAAGAAAGATACTAAGTTCCATTGGACTGAAGAATGTGAAGCAAGTTTCCAGGAGTTGAAGAAATGTTTGACTACAGCCCCAGTGCTGATTCTGCCGAATATACGCAAGGATTTCCAAGTGTATTGCGACGCCTCTCTCTTAGGACTTGGAGGAGTACTTATGCAAGACAGAAGAGTTGTTTCATATGCCTCACGACAAATCCGACCGCATGAGTCGAATTATGCCACGCATGATTTGGAGTTAGCAGCTGTAGTCCATGCGCTCAAGACCTGGAGACATTATCTTATTGGAAACCGCTGTGATGTGTACACGGATCACAAGAGTTTGAAGTACATTTTTACTTAGAAGGAGCTGAACCTCAGGCAGAGGAGATGGTTGGAGCTCATAAAAGATTATGATATGAAGTGCACTATCATCCAGGAAAGGCCAATGTCGTAGCAGATGCTTTGAGCCGGAAGAGTTATGTCAATACCCTCGTAAGCGGAGGATTGCCAAAGGAGTTAGCAGAAGATCTCAGGGAGCATCGTTTAGAGATAGTTCCTAGAGGCTTTGTCGCAGCATTAGAGGTTCAGTCGACGTTATTGGGAAGATTTGAGAAGCTCAGAAGGACGACAAAGAAATTGCTGAAATAAAGGAGAAAATGAGCAAAGGAAAAGCTAAAGGTTTTCGTGAGGATGAGCACGACACCTTGTGGTTCGAGGACCGTGTTTATGTGCCCAATAATGCAGAGATCAGGAAGTTGATACTTCAGGAAGCTCATGACTCGCCATACTCGATACACTTCGGAAACACCAAGATGTATTTGGATTGGAAGGAACATTTCTGGTGGACTGGAATGAAGAAGGATATTGCCGAGTATGTAGCCGTATGTGATGTATGTCAGAGAGTGAAGGCAGAACATCAGAAGCCAGCAGGATTACTGCAGCCTATGCCGATACCCGAATGGAAGTGGGACAAGCTTGGCATGGATTTCATCACTGGATTGCCCAGGACCTGATCGGGATATGATTCTATCTGGGTAGTAGTGGATCGCTTGACCAAAGTAGCTCACTTTATCCCAGTGAAGACCACCTATACAAGTGCGAAGTTGGACAAGATGTATATGACCAGGATCATATGTCTGCACGGAGTTCCGAGGACCATCGTATCAGATAGAGGAACACAGTTTACTTCATAGTTTTTGCACCAGCTACACCAGACCTTGGGTACCAGGCTAGAGTTCAGTACAACTTTTCACCCGCAGACAGATGGACAGACCGAGAGAGTCAATCAGATTCTGGAGGACATGTTGAGAGCTTGTGCGCTGGATTACGGATCTAGTTGGGATGACAACCTGCCCTACGCGGAGTTCTCATAGAACAACAGCTACCAGGCCAGTTTGAAGATGGCACCGTTCGAAGCCTTGTATGGAAGAAGATGCAGAACACCGTTGATGTGGGATGAAGTTGGAGACCGTCAGTTGTTTGGTCCGGATTTGATTAAGGAGTCAGAAGAGAAGGTTAAGCTGATTCGAGATAGACTGAAGGTAGCTCAGTCCCGACAGAAGAGTTATGCAGATTCAAAACGCAAGGAGGTAGTCTATGAAATCGGAGACAGAGCATATCTGCGAGTGTCACCTCTGCGAGGAGTTAAACATTTTGGAGTTAAGGGAAAGTTAGCCCCGAGATTTGTAGGACCGTACCGTGTTTTGGAACGCATGGGAGAGGTTGCTTACAAGTTGGAGTTACCTGAAGGACTGTCCGGAGTTCATGATGTGTTTCACGTTTCCCAGTTAAAGAAGTGCCATGTAGAGATGGCCAATATTCCTCTGAGAGACACAGTGCCCCTGGAAGTTATTCAGTTGGATAGTGATTTGACATATGAGGAGAAACCTGTCAGGATTCTCGAGTTTGCCAGCCGAGTTACTCGCAGCAAGGTTATCAAGTTTTGCAAAGTTCAGTGGAGCCACCATACCGAGGATGAAGCCACCTGGGAACGAGAGGATGATCTACGCAAAGACCACCCACACCATTTTCTAGCCAACCCGAATCTCGGGGACGAGATTCATCTTAAGGGCGGTAGGTTTGTAACATCCCAAATTTTCAATTTGGAATGTTATACATAGGTCATTCATGCATATCATATTTTTATTGCATTTCGTTTTGTGATCCTCGAAATTCTAAGCAACTCAAGGACCCACGGAGAGAGTTGGGGATTTCACGTTCTTCATATTTGAATTTTATCAAATATCCAAACAAGGATCACTTTGGTTTTAATTATTTTTCTCTCTAAAAATATTTCATATTAAAATATATGAGAGGAGATAACATGACTTCTCCAAAGTAAATGAAATATTGGAGGGAAAATATTAAAATCAAATAAATAAATTTTATTTGGATTTTATTGCAATTTTATTTGAATTAGGAAAAATGTGCGTTTTTCAAAATTGCATTAGAGGCCCAAATAAATCTTCAATTTGTCCGTAATATTATTAGAGGACCGTGAAAATTTATTTCAGGGTTTTTCAAGTCCGTTTAGTATTTCTTTCGTTAGTTCTTCTGCGTCAGGTTTTTTTTAAGTGAACCGACCTAACCGGGCCGTGTCTGACTAGGACTCCAGGCCCGGCTGGCTTTATAAGCCGAGGCCCGCGACCCCCCGAGGCCCAAGTTGCGCTGCTACCTGCCCTAACCCTAGCGCCGCCCA